>NC_050457.1:4050496-4350496 GCF_903995425.1 Onychomys torridus | reverse complement strand
TTGAGCAAAGCAGACCTCAAAGTCTACCCTCAAAGTGACACACTTTCTCAAACAAGGTCACATCTGCTACAACAAAGCTATATCTCTTAATAGTGCTACTTCCTATGGGGTCCATTTTCTTTAAAACCATCACATTCCACTCCCTGTCCCCCATATGCTTGAAGCCACACTATGATGTAAAAATATATTCAGTCCAACTTTGAAAGTTTCCATAGTCTGTAACAGTCTCAAACATATTTAAAACTCTAAAATTCAAAATATATTCTGAGATTCATGCAATCTCCTAGTTATAATCATTTGTCAAATAAAAATAAAAAAGAAGATCACATACTTTAAACATTTAATGGCATAGGATATATATTATCATTACAAAACATATGGAAAGAAGCATAGTAGGAAATACTTGACCAAAATTCATCTGGTAAAACTCCAAACACTGAATCTTTCTGATGTCAAAGAGCTCTTCAGATCTCCAATTCTTTCAGCTTTGGTGACTGCAACATACTTCTTAATTTTGAAGTGCTTCTACTCCCTGCCAGTGTCTCTAAGTGGGTATCCCACGGCTCTGGCATCTCCAACACCATGAGGTCTCCAAAGCAATCCAGTCTTCACCCCCACATTTTTCTATAGTGGCCTTTCTAGACCTCCAGGTGTCCTGTAGGGACACCTCAGACACTTGCTTTGCCTCTCTGACTTCCCTTAGTCTCAGAGAAATATTCCATAAACACTTTCTTCTATCCTTGACTCTAAAGCCAGAAACTGCATAGTCAAACTGTCAAGTTCTGCTGCCTGCTGGGGCTAGAACACAGTACCTTTGTATAGCTGAAAAGTTTTCTGTGTCCCACCTGGCCCAGGGTGAGGACAAATCTCTTTCATCTGCTAGTCCCTCAGTTGCTCAGACCCAAATGAACACACAGAGGCTTATATTAACTATGAACTGTATGGCCTACTGGCTCAGGCTTTTCACTAGCTATATCTTACATCTTAAATTAACCCATTACTATAAATCTATACTTTGCCACGTGGCTCGTGGCTTACTGGTACCTTTTCATCTTGCTTCTTCTAGTGGTGTCCAGCAGTGTCTCCCCTGCTCTGTCTTCTTTCTTCTTCTCTTTCTCTTTAGAATGTCCTGCCTAACCTTATTCTGCCTTACCATTGGCCAAACAGCTTTATTTATCAACCAATCACAGCAACTTATTTTCACAGCATATAGACAGACATTCCCCCATCACCTTTGTTCAATTACAACTTCACCAGCTTTCTGTTTTCATAGGTTTCCTTCACTGCCTAGGATTGGCTGTTCTAAAATTGGATCTGTAGATGAAGCTGGCCAAACTCAGAGAACTACCAGCCTCTGTCTCTTGAGTACTGGGTTTAAATACATATACCACCATGCCTAGGCCTAAGCTGGTCTTTAATTCCTTTTGTTTATAAGTTTGAAGCTTAGCTAGGTGGACTCTTGTTCTGAGGTCAACAGTCCCTTTAGTCCATTTCTTAATCTGTTTATCTCCTTGAACACAGTATTTTGCTCCATTCCACTTCCTGGTGCTTCTTTTCTCCTCAAATTGTACATTGTCTATTTTTTCTTCTTCAAAATCTTCTGTTTCATTATAAATCTTCATTAGAGTTAACAATAATAACTACAAGACAGTCTAAACTAGGCTTTTTTTGAGATTTTTCTCTTCTAACAAAATTAATCCAAATATTTTTCACTTTAGCCTCAGGCAGACTTTTCAGACAAGGGCAAAAAGCAGTCACAGCCCTCACTAAAATATCCAAGAATGATCTCTAGGAAACAAAAGTTCTTCTACTCTACAAATGAAAAATTTTGAGCCAGGCCCCCACAATTAAAATCACCCTCAACACCATCATCTTTCATGATTTTACTAGTATGGCCTATTAAGTGGAGCTCTATGCACCCCATTGCTTTCCTAGCCCAAACTTTACAAGTCCATATTCCTCCAAACAAAAGCATGGTCAGGCCTATCACAGCAATACCCCACACTTGGTACCAACTGCTGTCTTAGTTAGGTTTTTTATTGCTGTGAAGAGATACTATGACCATGGCAACCCTTATAAATTAAAACATTTAATAGGGGTGGATACCTAATAGTTTCAGAGGATCAGTCCATTATCATGGCAAGCACGACAACTTGCAGGCAGATATGGTGATAGAGAAGCAGCTGAAAATCATTTATTTTGAAGACAACAGAAAGTTATCAGAAACATTGAGCAATATCCTGTGTATAGGAAACATCAAAACCCACACCCACAGTGACACACATCCTCCAACAAGTCCATACTCACTCCAACAAGGCAAGGCCCCGCCTCCTAATAGTACCAAACCCTATGAAATAATGAGGCTCAATTACATTCAAACTACCACATTCCACTCCCTGGTACCCATAAGTTTGAAACAATATCCTAATTGCAAAATGCATTTTATGCAACCCCAAAAGTTCCCAAGTCTATCAAAGTATCAACAATGTTTTAAAGTTGAAAGATTCATACAATCACTGTAATCACCAGTAAAAATCAAAATAAATAAGAAGAACAGATACTTCCAACATATAATAGCACAGGATATATATTGGTGTTTCAAAACACAGGGAAGGGAGCATAGTGGGAAAATATTGGACCAAAGCAAGACCAAAAACAGCTGGGCAAGCTGCAAACAACATATCTCGTACTCTGATGTCAAAACAGTCTTCAGATCTCCAACTCTGTTCAGCTCTGTTGACTACAACATGACTCTTTCTCTTGGGCTTGTTCCACTCCCTGATAGCAGCTTTCCTTGGCAGGTATCCCATGGCTCTAGCATCTCTAACGTCTAGTGGTCTCCAAGGCAAACTTCATGTAATGGCCTCTCTAGGACTCCATTCAGGGTTTCCCCTGACATATGCCTGGTCTCAGCAGCTTTCTTTAGATTTGGAGTCAAATTCTATTAACCTTTTTCTGCTATCTGTAACTCTAAAGCCAAAACCACATGGCTGAAACTGCCAAGTTATGCTGCTTGCTGGGGCTGGAACATGTGCCCTTATTCAATTACATCTTCACCAGCTTTTTGTCCTTTACTACCTGTGTTTCACTGTCCTGAAACTGGATCTGTAGACCACACTGGCCTTGAACTCAAAGATCCACCAACATCTTCCTCCTAGTGTTAGGATTAAAGACACACACCACCATATCTGGATCTAAGCTTTTCTTCAGTTATTTTACATAAGTTGAAAACTTGGTTGGGATCTTGCTCTGAGATCACTACTCCCTTTATTTTATTTCTTAATCTGTTTATCTCTTGAATATTGACCTTAGCTCTATTCTACTTTCTGGTGCTCTTTTTACCCTCCAATATTTTTCCAGAATAAGTAGAGAGAAGTTTGAAGTATCATGTATAGTAGCTTGAATGTAATTGGCTCCTTATTATCATAGGGAGTAGCACTATTAGGAGGTATAGCTTTGTTGGAGTAGGTATGGCCTTGTTAAAGTAATTGTGTCACTGTGGCATTGGGATTTAATGTTTTCTATGCTCAGGATACCACAGAGTATCTCAGCCAATTTCCTATTGCTATAAAATATAGGACTCTCAGCTCTATGTTTGCTTGCACACCTCCATGCTTCCCATCATGATGATAATGGACTGAAGAGTTGCTGTGGTCATGGTATCTTTTCAAAACAATAGCAACACTAAATCAGAAGTTAGTACCAGGTGCTGGGGTATTGTTGTGATAGGCCTGACTATCTTTTTGTTTGAAGTATTATGGACTTCCATGCTTTGGATTAGGAAAGTAGTGGAATTCTTTACGCACTGCTTAATGGGACATTCTAGTAGAAGCATAGAAGACCATGGTACTAAGAGTTATTTGAACATTTGGGGGCAGATTCAAGAAGATTAAGAGAAGAATTTTAGTATGTTGTCTAGAGATAGTTCTTACGATACTTTGCTGAAGAAAGTGGCTGCTTTTTGCCTTTGTCCAAAGAATCTGCTTGAGGCTCCAGTGAAAACTTTGGATTAATTCCATTGGCAGAATAAATCTCAAAACAGCCTAGTATAGACTCTGCTGTATGGTTACTAGTGGTAACTCTAATGCTCTAATGAAGATTTATAAGGAAAAGAAGCAAGCTGAGCAGGGTAAGTTACTAGATGTGCAGAATGACAAAAGCCACAAGTGGAATGGAGCTAAATCCTGTGTTCAAGGAGATAAACAGATTAAGAACCTGAATAAAGGGCGTGGTGACCTCAGTGCAAGATTCCACCCAGCTAAGTTTCCAACTTGTGAAAAGGAACTAAAGAAAAGCTTAGAGCTCCATGTGGTTATGGTGGTGATGGTGGTGGTGGTGGTGGTGGTGGTGGTGCACACCTTTAATCTCAGCACTCAGAAGACAAAGGCTGCTGGATCATCACTGAGTTTGAGACCAACCTGGTCTAAAGGTCCAGTTTCAGGACAACCAAGCTTAGGCAGTGAAGTACAGAAAATGAAGGACAGTAAATGAATGAGCTGGCCATGTTCCAGCCCCAGCAAGCAATAGAACTTGGCAGTTTCAGCCTTGTGGTTCTAGCTTTAAAGTTAAGGAGAGAAGAAACAGATTATAAAACTTGTGTCTGCATCTAAAGAAAGTCTTGGAGCTAGGCATTTGTCAGGGGAGTCCCTGAATCCTAGTAAAGGGACCATTGTTTGAAGCTGTTAAGTTGAAGCCTGGTTGCCTTGGAAACCTGAGATGTTAGAGATGCCAGAGTCACAGGATACCTACTGAAGAGAGCTGCTAACAGGGAGTAGAATCAGCCCATGAGGAAGAAGTGTGTTGCAGTCAACAAAGCTTAAAGGATTTGGAAATCTGAAGAGCATTTTGACATTTGACATGAAGATGCAGAGTTTGGAATTTGTCCAGCTGGTTTTCTTTCTTGCTTTGGTCTAGTATTTCCTCACTATGCTCCCTTCCTTAAGTTTTTTAGGTGGTAATGTATATCATGTGTCATTATATGTTGGAAGAATGTAATCTTTTTTTTAATCTTGATTTTATAGAAGATTTTAGTTAAGAGATTGTATGAATTTCATAAGAGCCTTTGAACTTTGGACTTTTAAACATTGTTGAGAATATGACAGACTAAGGGGTCTTTTGAAGTTGGACTAAATGCATTTTTTATTAAGGTATTGCTACAAGTTTATGGGGGCCAAAGAGTGGAATGTGGTGGTTTCAATGTAATTGGCCTCCATAATCCCATAGGGGGTGCCACTATTAGGAAGTGTGGTATTATTAGAGTTGGTGTGGCCTTGTTGGAGGATGTGTGTCACTGTGGGGGTGGGCTTTGAGGTTTCCTATGCTCAGGATACTGGCCAGTGTCTCAGTTAATTTCCTGTTCCCTGTAAGATGTAGGACTCTCTGCTATTTCCTCTAGAACCAATCTGCCTGCTTACCACCATGCTCCCCATTTTGGTGATAATTGACTGAACCTCTGAAACTGAGCCATCCCAATTAAATGTGTAAAGGTTGCTGTGTTCATTGTGTCTTTGTACAGTAATATAAGCCACAACTTAAACACCATACATATGCAATTAATTTTCAAATTTAGGAGTACATTCCACTTACAATCTTGTAACCTGTACTGTCTTTCTTTTTCTTTCCTTTTTTCCAGCCATCATGAAAGATAAGAGGTTACAAAATGAAGTTTCTCCTATTTTGAACCCCCATTCACACACTGTTCTAAGTCATACTAGTCATATGACCCTAAGAACTAATTAGTAAAATCCGAAGTTGCTCAGTCTTTAAAGAAAAAAAAAGGAATGATGCACCAGAGACCGAAGCTAAAATTTTGGTAATGCACACACTTCAGAGGAACACTGGGAAGCCAAGGAAAACACTTTTACTTGGGGTGGAGTTTACATACTATACCTTCTTAAGATGATCATGAGCTAAGTTACTCCTGTACTGTGAAAAGATAGTCAATGGTCTCTCTAATTTCCTTAAATACTCTTGGAAAATTCAGTAAGTTGCTTGTTAGGCTCACTCAATCTTATGCTTTTCATTTGATATTTAACCAACAGAAGTTTCTTGTACACTCACTTACTTGGGTATAATGTAGCTTTTCAGTTGCCAGCATGAAATGCAGTTTCCTGGTCATACACCTCAATATGAGTCTGGTATCAGAAGGGATAAATGTATATTATACATATTTATTCTTCTCTAATTTGCCACAGTAGAGATGATATTTCATTCATTATTTCTCCAATGGTAGTATTTAAAACTCAAGACTGTGCTTTGTCTCCTTGCTCCTTTGTTTTCTGAATTCTTAAACTCATCTGGAAGGAAACTGGGTCAGTTATTAGATTGAGGTGAACAGCCTTTGGTATCCACTTTTCAAGGAAGTCTATTGGGTCTGCTCTTCTAACCCTTTAGGCAGTCCAGTAATTCTGACATTTTAGTTCAAGTCAGTTTCTTGAATCTATTTATTTTTTTCTGCTTACTTAACTGTAAGTTCCCCATTTGAACTACTTTACCATTAGATGAATTACCTGGTAGTTCTGTTTGGTGTTCTACAATTCCTGATTTGGGGTTTTAAAATCAGAATTCAATTATTAATTTTTATTCTTAAAGGTAGAGAAAGGGAAACAAATTAAAACCAGAATGGTGCTACAAATTTCAGTCAATGTATTCTTTATATTCTGAGGACTCGATCTTTGCCTGTTTGTTGTTTTAGAGAGTCTCACTTTGTAGTCCTGGGTTGGGTGGGATTTGGCATAGGCCTGGCTCCATCTCACACAGATCTGTGTGCCTTTGTCTTGGAGGCCTGGGATTAAAATCATGCACCCACCCACTCAAAAATTTGCTCTCTTATAGGAAATTTTCCTTTACAATGTTTAACAATGTGTGTAGCTTGAGTTTTCCTGCCTGGCCCATAGTCAGGACAAATCTCTCTCACCCACCAGTCACACAGCTGCTCAGACCTAACCAAGTAAACACACAAAGACTTATATTACTTATAAACTGTGTGTCCTAATGGCTCAGGCTTCTAACTATCTTGTTCTTACATCTTAAATTAACCCATTTCTATAAATCTATACCTTGCCACATGGCTCGTGGCTTACTGGTATCTTAACATTTTGCTTCTCATCACAGCGGCTGGCAGCACCTCTCTGACTCAGCCTTCCACTTCCCAGAATTCTCCTCTCTCCTTGTCCTGCCTATACTTCCTGTCTGGCTACTGGCAAAGCAGTATTTTATTTATTAAGCAATCAGAGCAACACATTTAACATACAGAAAATCCCACAGCAAATGTGTGTTTTTGTCTGCCAGTTAAGCTTAGCTCTTGTAACTTGGAATGAATGATTTCTTCATCAAATATGTTCTTTGAATTTTGTTTCTAGAAACTTCTGAATAGCTAATTCATCATTCGATTGGCCTTTAAGCCTTTCAAGTGCTATATCTCAGTAGAAATATTTGGGGTCACATTGATATGCGTGATGGATGCACCTTGGCTAGTTCCTCTCCTTTACATCCATTTGAAAGTTTTTTTTATGGATTCTTGTAGAAGTGAACTTTTTCAAATCATAAAAATGATTCCTTGAATATTTTTGCTTAAAGTATGAATGATGATGATCTATTTGACTTATATGCAATTTTACATTAGCTACTATATTGCAAAATAAGGTTTTTTACCTGATGATATGAATGTACTTTAATTACCTGAGTAGAACTATAGTCAGATCTTTGAATTACTATGGCTTAAAACATCATTTCACAGCCAAACAGATACATGTTCCTAGTCACTGCACTCAAATTATTGTTATGTAGCTTGAGGCTTGTATTAAAATCACTGAATAATTGCAATCAGATTATTATAATCAAGTACAGGAATGGTAATTACAGGCTACAGTCACTTTAAGCTGCCCTAAAAGTCCTATATTCTGATCATATGCATATTAAAAGTTTATGTTAGTGATAAAATTAATGAACAAGTCTTAAGCACTTGTCAGTAGGAAAGATATCACATCTTAACATTTAGGTAGTTGTGTTTTCACATCAAGGAGAATTGTGTGCCTGCATTGTTTTTTTGACTTTGTTATGTTAGAGTATATATAGAATTAAAATTTCATAATCTAATAATGAATATTCTGGTATAAAAGTTTAATAAATTTTCTTGGTAACTGGTATTTTCTATTTATTCTTTCTTTTATAGCTTTAAAACAAAAAAATGTGAATTTTATATATGGAGATTGTGTTCCAAAAGTCACTGGTAAAAGGATATCTTTTCTTTTTAATTCTCTGAGAAGCAAACCAAGAAATAAATAAGTTAATATGGTCATTTTGTTTAATTAGTACGATTTAGTTTTGAAGAGACTTAAAATAAAAGAGTATTCTATGTATGTTTAATTGATAATATAAAAAGGGAGATTATTGAATGTACTTTTAAAAAAGAACTACTTGTTTTAAATAGGATAATTAATGAAATTTTTTGTTTGAATTTGTCAAATATTAACAGACTGGACATTGTTAATATATATAATGGAGTTTTTTGTCTGAATCTGTCAAATGTTAATGGACTAGACATTGTTAATGTGATTCTTGACTATACTTATTGGATATAGTTTTTCTTGTGTTAGTTACAAGCGTTTTAAAATTTTAGACAAAAAAGGGGAAATGTGGTGATATTGTGATCCCCAATATATAAACCTAATATACTTATCTGGGGTCAGAGAACTAGATATAGCCACTAGATATAGAGGCCAGAAAATGGTGGCACACACACCTTTAATCCAAGCATTCTAAAGGCAGAGATCGTCTGGATCTCTGTGTGTTCAAAGCCACACTGGAAACAGCCAGGCATGGTGACATGTCAACGTCTAGAGCATTGGGGTTCCTGGGTAAGGGTTTCACAGAAATCAGAACACAGGGGATGCAGAGCAAAGGCAGCAAATGCAACTGCATGCTGTACTTTATTAGCATCAGACTTATATTCACTATGAATACAAAGAATCCTACCAACCACTTCCTTATCTTATGTTTTGATCTTACAATATGTTCTTAAACAATTTACTGAAACAATACTTGGCATAACATGGCACTTACCCTATGTTCCAGCTACTCTAAGTGTCTCATGAGGTGATAGTCTGGCCAGACGATGTCTCATTGTCCTCTGCACTAATTTCAACTTATAAAGGAAGCTTTAACAACACAGGCTAAAAATAACATGTCCTGCAGCAGAAAGCCACTTCTGTATACTTAGGCATTTGTAACTTGTGACTTGAGATAAGGGGAAGAGAACATTTTCTCCTCCTAGTTCTAGCCTGCCAGAGCTAGCCTTCGTCCCATTCATAGTCCTCAAATAACCTTAAGACTCAGAAGGAAAAGTAACTGCTTACACAAGCATATCTCCACAGTGACACACACCTTTAATCCCAGGAAGTGATGGCAGGAAGCAGTAAGTTATATAAGGTATGAGGACCAGGAACTAGAGCCTGGTTAAGCTTTTAGGCTTTTAGCAGCAGTTCAGCTGAGATTCATTCCAGATGAGGACTCAGAGGCTTCCAGTTTGAGAAAACAGGATTGGCTGAGGAATTGGCAAGGTGAGGTAGCTGTGGCCTGTTTCTATCTCTCTGATCTTTCTGTGTTCACCCCAATACCTGGATCTGGGTTTGTTTTTATTAATAAGACCTTTCTTTTATTTAAGTAGTATGCTAGAGACAGATTTGTAATTTGCATTCATGTTTTGGTTAAAATATTGATCCTTTCAGTTTAATGATCCTATTCTTGATTCAAATAATGAATATTCCATATTAGATATGACCTATATGGTATCTAAAGTCAGAACCTAAAACAAAAGAAGCAATAGAGCCTTAGGGATCAAATCATAAGGATGTGGCTCATGCATACATGTGCCAGCCACTGACTCATTTTATTACACTTTCTGATTCACAGTGGAGATGGGGATAGAAGTGAATGTTGGATTAATGATTACAAGTGGAAAAATATTTAGCACTTGACTGGACAGAGAGGTTAGTAGAGGAACATGTAAAAGATTAAATGTGTAAGGTGGCTCCCAGAGAATTCTAACTTTCACCCAACTGTATCAGGAAGGAGAACTGTACACTACCAGTCATGGATAAATAAGAAGTGACTATTTTTTTTTTTTTTATGGACAAGATAGTTTGTGGGTTGAAGAGATAAATTCTGTGCCAGGTTCACAGATTCCCTATAGCCACCCTGACAGACAACATAAGCCAGATAAAAGGCCAACCACACACCCAGATGCTGGTGCTGGGAAATTACATATTGGAGCTCAGCATCTGGGTCTTGCAGCTGCCAAGTTCAACCCATGGGTGTCCATGTTGCTTGGCTCAGACACTGGGACAGACAGAAGGGGTAGGCATCATGGAACAATCTGATCACTACAGTGAACAAGAAGGAGACTGAGAGCCAAGAGTATAATAAAATAGCATGAATCAGCTACTGTGGGTTCAAGTGAGCAAAAACATACTTTTGTGTTCCAAACGTAATGCTGAGTACAGGTTTTTACTCTTTATTGTAGAGATGATTTAGGAAGTATTAATTGTGGGCTTGTGGTTATACTCTTTTACCAAGTGAAAGATGTCTATCATAAAAGAAATTATAATTATAGAAAGACAATAGATTATTATCCCCTACCTTTAACTGTGTTTAAAAAATGCCTGGGAGAATAGCTAAGCAGAATAAAACAAGGCATTTAGTAAAAGAACCTATATCAATATGGTAAAAACGTCAAATTAATATGTGAAACAGCATGTACAACCCAAGATGTCAACAGAGTAATGGACTGAGTACAGCAGGCCCCTCTGGTTTTATCTCAGGATTCTAAAATCCCCTCAGTTTAGAGCAAACAGCCTCTTCCCTGTGTAATATGCCCTTCAAAGGGTACAGTGTATGGAGGTGTGGTAATAGGATATCTGAGAATATTATTCCCAGACCTGTGAAACTTCATATGTCAACTTTCTGTAAGAACCAAATAAAGTAAATAGCTGAATACTAATATTTAAAATGCACTAGTTTCAATTATATTTTCATCATCATGACAGTGCTTTGTTTCTAGCTTCAGTAATATCTTAGAAATATTTTATATGCATTTTTATTTCTAAAGAATTTCTTGCCCAACATGTATGTTTCATTTATTGGCCATGGCAGTAGCATAGCATATCATGTAGTTACATTTAAAGAGTTAAGCTACTGTCAGTCAAAATATATTCAATAAATGATGAGTACTACCATATTTCACTTTACCTCTAACTAGGGGAAATAGTCATTAAATTTTGCATCCTAAAAACCATTTTTGTTGTTATGAGCTAATATTTAAAAAAGATAAATGTGTGGCCTATTTCTTGCTTTATTTTAAAGCTTTACTTTTGATTATTTATGACTGAGGGGTATGTGACCAGACCAATCAAGTGCAGCTCAGGAAACAAGTTAAGGGAGTTGGTTATCTCCTTTCACAGAATGACTCTGGACATCAAACACAGATCATCAGGCTTGGTGGCAAGCACCTTCCCACCCCGTATATTTTAATTATAATATGTGTGTATTAGTCTCACTGATTCAAGAATTGCATTTTTCCATAATAACAAGCATTGTACCTATATTAGCAATATTGGCATATTACACTTTTAAAAAGAGATTTGATAACTGTTGCAGAACTTTGTGTTTGTTGAGTTAGGGTTTGTGTTAATTGTAGTCTACAAAGGAAACCAAGTAGTTTTCATCCTTGTTTCTGTAGCTAAAATTCCTTCACTTTGGGTGGTGTAAACAAGGTCTCTCATCCTAAGAATACAATGTCAAACTAAGGTATGATTTTTTTTTCCCTACAAGTTAGTCTGGTGAACTAATGAATTTATCAGACTTCCTTACAGGTGAAGGGGTTGATTATAGAGGTGTTAGTACTCCTCCCCCAAAGATCACCCCTGAAAATCCTATGGTCAGCACGACTAATGGCTTTCTTACAACCAGGCAGCAAAGGTAGAGCCACCTTCACTTAGTCATCTTCCTGGTTATACTCTCTTAGAGTTGTAAACAAAAGGCCAGGTAGTAGCTAAGTACTCAGGGGAGCATCTTCTGGCCTTCTTCACCTCTTCCATGTATTTCTCAACCCTTCTGCATCTTCCTGGGTGGGTGTAAACAGTCAAAAAGTTCAGCTGGGATAATCCTTTTTGCAGAAAGGCACAGCTAAATTCCCCAAGGATACACTTGCTTGTCTCAGAGGATAGTCATGATGAACAGTGTCCTGACTATTGAACAGTTTGTCTTGATGACTGACAAAGATTCAGGGTTCTGCAGTGTCTTGATGAAGGAATAAATATTTCATGATCTTTTGTTAAAAATAAGAGAATTTGCCAATCATAATTTTTTTGTGAGAAACTTTTACCTGCTTGAATCTAGCAATTTATTTAAAATACATGTTATTTTGGAATAGAATATTTATGTTAGGACTTTACTTGATTCTTCACAAACATCTAGATTTTGGGGGAGGCTTAGAAGAACAAGAAAAGTTTAAGCAAGATAGCTGAAAAGTCGAGACTAAACCTAAAAATAGAAATTACTGAGATTTGCAAAGAGCTTTCATTTAGATTGTTTTATCTTTTAAATGTTCCTCTAAGATAAATCAATACTAAATTCTTAAACTATTAATTTACTGCCAAATAGCAGAAAACATCCATTAAAAGAAAGTTAGCAAAATCCTTTTATGAGAATACTTTTATGAAACAAAAACTATTAGAAAATTAGCATCATTTGATCTTTCTTGGCACATTTTCTTATGTCCACTGTCTAGAAGAAAAAGAAATTCCCACACATGCTCCAAGGTTTAGTCTATTGCAGCACAGTTTTTCAGAGAAAGAATGTGGAAGAAGCCTGGCTTCATATAGAGATATAGCTGCAAAATGGAGGTGCTGTGACCCCCCAGATGCTATCAGAGAAAGGCCACTCTTCTTCAAACCACGTGTGGAGAGTGGTTGCCATACAAAATCTGTACCCACGCCTCTATTTGCCTGACACCATTTCACTTGTAATTAATTACATAAATTCCTCTAGATCAGGCAATGAAAAGGTAGTATAATTTCTCTTAAATTTTTATTTTAAAGAAAACCTTAGAGTTATAACAGTATGTGAGATCTGTCAAACTTTAGGATGACTTTAGAAATCATATAAGCAGATATTAAGCCAGTATATATAAATGAGTGTCAGATGTTCTAGGTCTTTAGCCAACCAAGAGTTTGGGTACTGGTCTGAGTGATCACTGGGTTTATATTTTGAATGATCTCGTTGCCCTTCTGCTCAAAGAAGTAAGTGGAAATGTTTAGTAAGCAATTTAGAAATGTTAAAATACTTGATGCATACATATATCATTATTAAAGTTGAAAATGTGAACTATGGATTGTGATTATTTTCTTCATAAATACATGTTTCTAAGAAAGTACTATATGCCTTCTTTTTATGTTCAATTTTCATTATAAATGTGCTACTGAAGTTCAACTTCTGATATTCTGTGCATAATTTTGTATTAATTCATTTAAGAGCTATTCCTTGGCATGTTTCACATGTAAGAGACAGTAATAAGTTCCAGAGATTAAACAATATTAGAAGAAAAGAAGAATATATTTCATTTGAATAAACTACAATAAATATTAAATGTTACCAAATAAATAATAAGTAAATATCAATTTATATTTATTTGTTTGGCAAATGTTAAGATGTTGTCTGATACTAAGATAGACGTGCTAAATAAAAGGATTCTTAAATATGGCTGATAGGAATAAAAACTGGAAATCATTTTGTTTCTACCTTATAAAGCTAACCATAGCTTAAAACTCAAAAATTATATTCCTTGGTGCATACCCAAGAGAAACTCATATTTTGCACATGAAGATATTTGGAAAAGTATGCATTGTACTATTCACTGTTGGGAATCTACCACTGATTAGAAAACAGAGGAATCAAATTGAGTATATTTATAAGGGATTATTGCATAGCCTAGGAGACAACTCACCTCTTTGCTATAATATAGATAGATCAGATTAGAGACTTAGAACTATTCACATGGGATAGAGAGATGTCTCAGTGGTCAGAAAGCTTTCAGTCCATGCAGAGAACTGCATTTCTGTTCCCAGGACCCACATCACGCTACTTACATCTGCCTGTAATTCTAGCTCCAGGGAATAAAAGCCCTTTTTTAACCTCTGCAGACACATATAGACAGACACACAGAGAGAAACAGAGACATAAGTAAAAGTAAATAGTTTTTTAATGGCCAAAGTATATTATATTTAACATAAAGACATTTTATAAATGCATATGTATCTATATGGGTATGTTTAAGTAAGACAGTACTCAGGAAATTTAAGATATTGTGAGGAAAGAGCAATAGTGGACACAGGAAGAACTAGGAAATGGAACACATTTTATAAGTAGAGCTGAACATTGGGTTTAAGGTATTCATTGAATCTGAGAGCCAGGCAAATACCAAATCATACATAGCCATGAAAATGGAGGGTATGATTCAGCAGTCAGATGAGTGTGCAAGAAGGGTAAGTAGTTATGTAGACTTGAATAAAAGTATTCAACAAAGTTTTGTGTTTGTGCAATAGTGTATATTAATTTTTATGATACTTATATCAAATGAAATGGTGAAATGATTATCTCCTGCATGAATGTTTCAAAACCTATTATTAAATTGTATAATAATTTATTTGCAGGAATCTCAAATCAGAAGACATATCCCACATAACTTCAGGAATAAAACATCTTTCTGTTCTCAAGAGTTTTATATAGAGATATGTACATGTGAACTATGTAAGTATGTTTCTATTGGTTTGTGTTAATTGCTGAAATATGTAGAATCAACTTGAGTTTAAACTTATAACACATGTCTAATTTTATGTTTAATTGATTTCTATAGCATTCAAATTTCCATCTATACATATTTCTCTTTTATTATATTTTACAATGTTCTGCTAAATCAACATCATTTCTTTGTTATAAAAATAAAAATCCATGTAAAGTAACCAATAATTTTATTGGTTATCATGTCAGTGATAGAAAGCTGTTTCCCTCTCCTCTCTGTGTAATAATCGTTCTAAGAGACTTACTTTGTGAGTATTTATGTGGATGTGAGTGGGTGCACTCCTACAGGAGGTATGACTCAATGATTCAATTAAAGTTAGAAAAATGGGATCAACAAAGGTTCAGTGAGATGTGAGAATTTATCATTTGTCTGGAAGTATATTTGTTCAGTATAGACTGTCAATCTGTATGGAAGAAAAAGCAAATTAACTGTAAATGGGACTTCAGCCTGTGTACAAACTGAGGAGCAATTTTAGTAGACTTCTTAGCACTGAGAAACTAGTCTATTCTGCAAAAATCTCTCCCTAGATAGACTTGGAATTTTCAACAATTTTTCTTAAACATAGATATCAGGGGAACTTCTCAGAGACAACATCCTTTATTAGCTCTTTAAATAATAATCATATTTATGCCCTTTTTCTGAAACAGTAAAATAACTTTTTTGAACTTCTCTAGAAAATGCGTTCATAATCTCCAGATTTTCTTTCAAAAAATGATAATAGCTATACTTTACATTTTAAGAACACTATTATTTTCCTCTTTACTGCTCTCTTCCAAAGAGCTCAAAGCATTGTAAAGCTCTCTTTTAAAAAAGTTATATTCATGTTTCCTTCCTTTGATCCTTATGATAAAATGCAGCCACCTCTACGGTGCAATGCAGCTACTGCTTATGACAGTGGATAACAACTCCATACCATTCACAAGAATAACATACCCAATTAAAACTGCAAAGGTCTTAGAAAGACAGACTTTAATTAGAGAAGCTGGAATGGAGCCAAGCAAAAAAGTGCCATGAAAAGTGCTCATGACCTCATTTGAACACTCTGTCTTATTCAGAAGACCACATCAAGAGTAGCCCATTGCATCAGGCTGACTTGAGGCTCTGATTGATGCGGCCTTGAATAAATGGGAACAATGTCACATACTTAATCATCATCTGCATTTGTCAAAGCAGCCCAGAGTTCCCTTGGCGAACCTCCTCCACCAGTTAACAACCCTGTACATGTCCATCCATGGGTCACAAACATCACACCAACCTTTTATAACTTTGAGAGGAAACATGCTATTGAGTACAAAGGCACACAATTTTTTATTTAACCTGTGTTATCAAAGGAATAAATGATTCAGTATATTGTGTCCAAAAATAGTTTATAAATTGAAATGCTTTTGAAAATTCAGATAGTCATAAATTGAATATTCAAATTACTCAATATAGCCATACAGACTTATTAATTTCAAAGAAGATGAAATATAAAATGGATAAAAACAATTACATTGAAAGAGAGATTAAAAGAAAATATGAGCTTTAAAATCACCTTTTAAAACTGTAATACAATTACACTATCTAATTGTAAGGTAGTATCCTCACGGGCTTTTCTCAACAACTTTAAAATTTAATGTGAACACAGAATTTTCCATTATGAGATTTTTTTTATGTAGTCTGTGCTGGGCTTTCACTCACCACACTGGCCTTACATTCACCATGAACCTGCTTTAGCATCCTAAGCCCCAGAATCACAAGTATGTGGCATAACTGACTAGGTGTTTGACATGATACAGATTTTGTATCACACTTTATTTGAGAAAAATTGCCATGGAATAACCATTTTCTCTTTTCTCTCACCTCTTCCCTCTGCACAGAAGTCAGAGAGGCCCCTAGGCTACTTTAAGTAGGCATTTCTACCTACATTCTGTTCTAGTGGCTTTACATCCAATATTTATTTCCATAATTTCTGCTTTATGATTACCCTGTGGTCCTAGTGGGAGAACGGGCTGATGATAACAATGGTTTGCATTCTCCTTTTTGCCTAAGTTGTGACTATATTAAAAATTCCATACTTGGATGGCCAAATCTTTTATTTATAATGTAACAGAAGTATAGGCTTCATACTGAACTTTTATTCCTAAAGGAAAAATTTGTAAACTAGACATGGCATCACATACCTGTAATGCCAAGAACAGGGTTGGAGGCAGGTGTGACATGGATTCTCTAGGGTTAAAATCCAGCCTGGAAACATCCTGAGACTTAATCAACTACAATAAACAAACCAATCTTGATGTCAACTATAGCATGATTTTCTTTGCTGATGATTTTACAGCAACCGTCCTGTTTCCTGTGGTACCACCAGTAGCTTCCCTGGGTTCAGGGATTGCTGGTCTACAGAGGTTAACTCCCATGGAGGACTGTGAGACCCAGTCTTGACCATTATCAAGCTCTGACTCCTTTTTTAATGATATACTGTAAGACTGTGGCCTCATGAATATTAACTGCCATAGTCTCTGCAACACGGTAAGTGTTTAAAAAGAAAGAATGCTGAGAGTGGGTGAAATAGTCGTCCACAGGGAAGAGCACACCAATTGGTTATTTAATACCAAATGGCCAGTCCTGAAACATACATTCAAGTATACAGGTGGCTGAGCAGTTTATATTCATGTATTTAGAAATATATATATATATGTGTGTGTGTGTGTGTGTGTGTGTGTGTGTGTGTGTGTGTGTGTACATATATACAAAGACACACATATATGTGTGTGCATGTAACAACAATCAATGAAAACAGAGGCCAAGAATTTTAAAGAGAACAAGGAGGGGTGGATGGAAGGCTTTGGAGAGAGAAAAAGGAAGGGGAAATATAATTATAATCTCAAAAAAGAAAAAGGAAATTTTAAAAGCCTTCAGTTTTTTTAGGCAAGGAGGTATATAAGGAGAAATTATTTTATAGACACTGAGAAGTTTGTGAACCTATGTCACAGGGAAGCGTGCTATACTTACAGTTCTCCAGAGCTGGCTGCTCTAGGCTGCATGTCCTTCTATGATGATTTGTAATGAGTTCATATGTGAAGTTAAAGAATAGTGACTCAAATGTTGATTGTGTGCTATGACTGGGAAATGTGCTCCACCTGGGTAATAGAGCTGAGCCACCTACTATACAGTGCTGTGTCTAATCCCATGACAATAACACTCCGGGGCATGGAGAAGATGAGTAAATAAAGAAGCAAGTATGAAAATCAAGAAAGGAGGAGTCATATTCAGAAAAACACAAACATGATTCTAGAATAGTGTTTACTAGGAAGACATTGCAGAAGCCACGATCAGAGGCAATCTTACAAGCTGCAGTCAGGAGAGCAGCTGAAGTGACCTCTAAGATGTTTCTACATGGCTCCTTTTCAAGTTGATGTCAAATAGCCAACACTGACAGTTTCTGTGCTCAAGATACCACTGGTGCATTTTATATCATTTGATGTTACAAATCTTTCACAATTCTATAGTTATTATAATTTTATAGGTAACAAAATAAAGTTTAAATGAGATTTAATGACAGAAGACAGTGTTTGACTTCCAAATGTCTGAGGAGAATTTTTGTAACCATTGTGCATCTTATGAGATTAAATCATAATTTCTGCTCTTTTTTAAACCTTCTCACAATGCCTTTCAAAGAGAGAAAACTCACTGGATGAATCTTCATCTCTTTCCCCTGAAATTGATTCTTAAGCATGTGGACATTATTCCCTTCTGTCCATAAAGCCATGTTTTAAAATAGCCTGCAATAATATTATACATGTTATATATTTTATAAGAAATACATACCATTTATTTATTTCATAGGAGGTACGTGACATACTCAGTACTTTTAGATTTAACAAATGAATTACACCTGTGTGTGGCAATGTGCACTTGTATTCCTAAACTTTAGAAGTCTAAAGAAGGCAGACCATGAGTTTATTGCTATCCTGGGTTGTATAGCATGACATTGTTTCAAAAAATATTTAAGTCTAGTGTATTCCTCTAAATCTGCACAAAATTGCATCCAATTAGATCATTGTTTCTTTCCAGTGGTTTTAAAGCTTGGTTCTTCAGTATTTACAGTCATAGAATCTCCATAACGCTCTTCCTACTTTTCCCAGCTCTCTGTTTTTGGAAAACTATCTGTGCAGTAAGGTACAAATTTACCCAGTAGCTACAGCCTACACCCTTCATATTTCCTGGCCTTCCAGTTATCACACAGAAATCAGATCTGTTTTTTTAGTAGTGGAATTTGGATTAGAACCCAAGTTTCCTTACTCCTAGCCCCATGTCTTTTTTTTTTTTTTTTTGAGCCAACATGTGGT
Organism: Onychomys torridus; assembly: GCF_903995425.1. Classification (NCBI taxonomy): domain Eukaryota; kingdom Metazoa; phylum Chordata; class Mammalia; order Rodentia; family Cricetidae; genus Onychomys; species Onychomys torridus. The sequence goes on along the minus strand of NC_050457.1, from coordinate 4,331,311 downwards.
TGCTGGGAATTGAACTCAGGACCTTTGGAAGAGCAGTCAGTGTTCTTAACCTCTGAGCCATCTCTCCAGAAATCATACCTTAAGTGCTCAGACAGCCTGGAAGAGAAAGTAAAATCAGAAAAGATGGTCTTGGCATTGTTTTCCTCTTGCAGTCACTGGGATTCAGGAACAGCCATGAAGAATATCTACTCCCTGTTCTCCCATTTTTCCTTCGGCTTTCATTTCGCTTCTTGGCTAATGGTACTGGAAACCCCTTAGCAATGACTGGGGGATTCTGATTCTTTTCCTTACTTATCATACTAAATCCAGAAGCCTTACACGTGTCCTAATGAGTCTAACTAAGGGGAACGTTATTTCTGTGTAGGAGGTCTAGACAAATAGACTTTGAAATGACTTGAACTACATATCATTACGTGCGAAAGTTTACAGTCAGCCCTAAAGTTATGTTCGGGCAGTACGGAGCCTTGGGCTTCCAGGAGGAAAGAAAAGTCAGAGAGGATTTTATGATGAGCCTAGTGTCCCTACTAAAGCCAAAAGCTTCAGTATCATTTTCTCTGCACCTTACAGCATTTAAAATACTTGTTACTAAGTTTGTGAAGTGCGGATAGTATGGTTATAACAAAGTGCTGGTGTCTATTCCCATCATTCTTACTCTGATTATCTGAAATCTTCCCAGGTAGGAGTCTTTCCTCAGATTATACATTTCCTCTGAAACTCTCTGAAACCATTTATTTTATCTTTTTTAAAGGAAAAGTAACAAAGACCACATGGGGTTCCACCTATGATCACAATATACTTCCTTGGTAAAACTACCACAGAAAGAAAGAGTAAGCTCATATTGTAGCCATAGTTTCAGAGACGTGGTACCACTTTGGTCATTTATGATAATAGGAACTGACCTTTCCACTTGATCCTGACTTTACATATAAATACCACTGATTTATTTTAATGTTGCATTAAACTCTCATCACATCAAAAACCAAAACATGCACCACCTCCTTTTAGACTCACGGTGAGCACTTAGTATATGCTATCATTTTCCTTTTACAAAGACAAAAATAAAACTCCAGAAGAATGGCATTACTTTCAGGACACAGTTCCTAGAAGAGGAACAAAGGGATATTAACCTAAAATGCAAGTACCCATCAAGAGGTACTGATCTACAACTAAAAAGAGTAATTGTTAACTTAGGGATTAAAGAAACAAAATTTTTCTTGGAAAACAATGGGTTATTGCAAATTACACACCCCAATAAGATAAAACCAGAACTTTTAACCAGACATTTGCTATCATTTGATCAAACCCATATCTACAAGGAACATGATAAGCTGCCATTCTATACTCAGGTATATTAGTCATTGCTTTTAAGATCTTGGGCCTCAGAGCCCTCATATATAAAATAAGGCAGTTAGGGGAAATCGGGGGGACAAAGACCCTTCCAAAAGACAAATACAAAATTTTAACTTTGAGTATTCACATAGAACAACTGTTTCTGAATATTCAGATAGCAATAAAAGATTGGTGCCTTAAGGAATGATGTCACACCAACTTGTACATTCTATGGATTTGATTCAATATACTTATATTAAAAGCATGGTTATCATACATACTTGAGTCAGTTTCTAAATGCAACCACTATTTGCCTTATTTTGTTTGTCTCTATTAGAAAGTGTAAGGAACAAGGAAACAAGCTGTATTCCACTTCTTTTAGTTTACTGATCTTCAGGTTTGTTTAGTATGTGCCCATTGCAACTTAAAATTAAAGTAATAATTTAAAGTTATTGCAGTAAAGCACAGGAAGAAAACGGTCTCTGCAGGGACGTGTTTCCCCAGAGTCCTTCTAATACTGATTAACACTAGTTTTTGAAATGTTAATTAGTTTTGAGCTTAACAGCTAGTCATTGTCTAAAAGGGCATGGTGCAAAACTTTTTCAAAGTGTGGACTAAGGAGTACTTAACTCCTTAATGCCAAGGACTGGCCATTTGCTCCATTGCTGGCCACTGAACCATAAGGATGCCAGGACTGATTAGCTGTGGTGATTAGCAGGCTGACATGAGGACTTGTCATCTGCTCACACTGACAGGCTATCTAAAGGAATTTCTAAGTTTTATGCGTGTAATGCATGTAATTCATTCCATTTAGTCACATTATGAAATGCATATTTTAAAACTTATTAAAGGTAGTACGAATATGTTTAATATATTCAACTTTTTAAAAAAAGGTATAAAATAATTCTGCTATTTTTCTGTGGTTGTCTTTGGCATTTAATAGATATAATGGTAGAAAATAGAGCTTTTTGTTTCTTCTGCTGCTTCGTAGAGACCATATTTATCACTCCTAAATCTGTACCATCTAACATCACTCCTGTTGCTTCTGCAGAGGGTAATACCTTCTTAAAAGAAAATTCACTAAAAGTTTCACACACAGAAAAATTCCTGTAGAAAAATACATCTTCATAGGAGATAGTTACCATCTGAATAAGACAATGGATATCAGAAAAGTATTTTCACTAGAAGTATTTGCTTTACTCAAAAAAAATAAATAAATAAAATTGCATTTAAAGCAAACTTCCCCTGTGTCTGGGAGATCAAGTACACACACTCTGCATACCTTATTCCATCTCACTACTCAGTGGACAACAAACATCCCCAGTACCTCAGAACTGAAGTAGTCTACATGTGAAAATTTTGATTTTCACTCCTCCGCATTACCTTGTGCATTGGTACTTAAAAACACATAGGTAGTGGGTATTTTCTATTAACATTGTTTTATAAGTCATTTTAATTATATTTTGGGACAAACTGATCTCACAATAAGGTAAAATCTCTGCAAGGAGACTAGCAGTATGCTGTGAAAAATGTTTCTCAAGTATCTGTTAGAATTCTACTCTATAGAGCTCTAGTGATGTATACAAACTAAGCCATTGTCACACATTTATACAGTATATCAAAATGGAAAATAAACATGGGTGATGTTTTTGAGAAATACTTTTACATGGAGAGTGTACATAATAAACTTTGAAGTCACAGTTATCTTTGGGAGGAAAGGAATGAATGACCAGAGCAGATCTCTGTTTACTGAGAGTGAGACTCGGGAGGACTATTCCAATTTCTAGTGTGGCGTCTGCAGAATGGAAAGAAAAGAAGAATATGGGGCTGTAAAAACAACAATGAAAAATCCAAGCCAAGCCAGGTGGTGATGGTGCACGCCTTTAATCCCAGCACTCAGAAGGCAGAGCCAGGTAGGTCTCTATGAGTTCGAGGCCACCCTGGGCTAGAGAGTGAGTTCCAGGAAAGGTGCAAAGCTACACAGAGAAGCCCTGTCTCTAAAAACCGGGGGGGAGGCAGTGAGGGGGGACAGGGAAACAAACAAACACAAGATTAAAGCAGAAAAATAACAATAGGTAAAAGGAAATAACGAATCTCAGGGATACTATAAGATTTCCTCAAATTTAATTTTAATGTCAATCTCTTAACATTCCTATTAACATTTTAACATTACTCATTCTTGACAGTGGTGGTCTTTCTTCATAAATCATATTCAAGAATGTATATAGCAATGTCCTCTGGCCCATACATGGTCATATTCTTTTAAATCTATATATTAGTAGCTCTTTTTCTTGTTGGTATCAACAGGTAACATTCTTTTCTGTATAATTCTGTGCTTTCAGTTTATTTACATTTTCTAGGCTTCCCAGGACCTTTAGTGAATTTGTTAAGAATTGGTCACTTTTCTATAGGATTACAGAAATCAAGGAAGTATGAGATCAGTCCATGAAGTTCAGCAAACAGAGGAGTACCAGGAGTGGGGTAGACGCCCTAAGATGTGGCTAAGGGCTTCTTCAGAACCTCTCAAATCTAAGCTGTCTAGAAAATCAACAGGAGGAAAATACACATTTAAAGCAACGTGATTATGTTATTTCAGCCTTCTTGTTCTTGCTAAAGACAATACAAACTATATCACTGCATTGGAAGCTGTTACTTACTCATAATAATACTCTGTTAATGCCCAAATTTTTCAGATTGAGTTGGGAGGGAAAAATGAAATATTATAATGACCAAAATAATCAGTTAACTAGGCCACTGCTTTCATATTCTACCAAAACATTTCAATTTTCTGAAATACTGTTTTTAAAAATGTATACCAACCATGTTCTTCTTTAACACCAAATAAACCCGTTTGATAATAGGTTATTCAGTTTAACATAACAATGAAGTGTTTGTCAATAATATGCTAACAATCTTATATAAGGAATGAACATGATATAAACAGGAAAAAAAGAACAATTGTAAGCATAATTGATTCAATATTCTCTTTATTTTGCAAGATTCTTTTTCTTTCAATACTCTCATCATTAAACATTTCAAATTGCAGATCGTCAAAGGCATAATGTCCTATCAATATCCTATTTAATATTATTGGAGTCAAGTATATATATAGTGAGAAACCATTGCTGATAGTAAAAATGGTAACATTACAGATCCTGCTGCTTATACACATGAGAACCAGGGTAAACACTTCTCTTATGAATTTCTGAAATGAATACAATAGTATGATTATAAAAATTCAAATGAGCAGGAAACTGCTACACAGAGTTGTAAAGAGATTATATAATGTCTACTTCAGATTCGTGCCACTCTAAGACAGTGACTTTCATTGTCCATAAAGTCAACAATTTTCTCTCCAATCTGATTTATTAACACTTCCAAAACAGATTCATATCTGAGGATAATATTTCTGTTTATGGGGCTTTGAATAAAACTCAGTGTTAAGTAATAACAAAAGGTAATTGACATGAGGAACCTTAATAGTCTATATTTAGGTATCCTGCCCAGACAGTTTCCCATTGTAGGTGGATGAATGAGTCAATTTCTTGAAGAGAATTATTTATTTTTTTAGAATAAAATTAACAGTCACAGGTTTCAAGCAGAGGCTCAGTCTATTCTCTTCTTACCTGTGGATAAAAAATTGAAGCAAAAACAATCTCTGAGAAATTCCTTTGGGAATCTGAAATCACAAAAAGGGGAGATTAGATTGATTTGATGATTTAAAATTATCATGCTTGAAGAGACTAACAATATATCTGTCTTTCAGAAGAGATTATCCTAATAACGTTAATAGTGTTAACACTTATGGGATTCTTCCCACTGTTCTAAGTTCTTGGAATGCAATACTACTTTTAATGTTCATAAAACCACATATTACAAGTTCTACTATTTCTGTTTTACAATAAAGTAACTAGCCCAGAAGACTTAACTTGCTCATAATTAGAAACTAGGAAATGGCAGCAGGAGAATAAATTTACCCATGGGACCCACATTCTCAATATATTAGCATTACTTTCCTTTCTGTAAAATCGTGGTAGACATTGACAATCTCTGGTCATGATTCTTTTCAGAACTTCCCCAGAGGTTATTTATAGAATATGCTATAGTACTAATAGTACTGTAAGTACTATATAGAATACTTCTACTATAGGTACTATAACTTACTGAATGAAAGACGGAACATCTGCTATTGTGGAACTTAGCTGAAAACGCTGAGTACATGACTAGATAGATAAAACCAACATAGATAATAAGTGGGCAGTTTGGAAAAAAGCAAGATGTAAAATAACACAGATCAGCATCTGTTTCCTGCTAGCTAAGTAAGAATTTTTTAGGTAGTGATGTTTAATCTTATATGTAAAGAAAAGGAAGCAGCAATAATTCCAAGATGCTAGAAAATCATTTCTGACAAGCATGAATAATAAGCACAAAGAGTTGGGTGCAAAAACAAAAACAAAAGAAGAAAAAAGTAGGTGTGTTACTCTATTCATCAGTCCAAGGCCAAAAGTTACATGACTGGGAACCAGTCTCAATACCTGGCATTTAAGTATATTACAGTCAGAGGTAAGTTGAAAAAAAAAAAAAAAAGTTCGTCAAAATGGGCAAAATAATCAACTGAAACAGTCAAATTCAAAGTACAAGCATATATAAAGCAGTAATCAAAATGAATGAAAAATATATAGCAAGAAAATAATAACTTATGAAAAATAGGTACAGCTATGCCATTTTTGAGCCCATAGAATGAGACCATAGCATTACAGGTAATAGATATAGTAAACTGAACACTGTTAAAATTGTTAATGAAGCAATGTGATACAGCAATGCTTAAATGACTCTAAAATGAACATTCTTATCTAAATATGTGCAGAAAGCATGGTGACCAAGATTGATAAATATACCATGTCAGAGAGAAATATTAATATACTTTTTGGAGATTGATACGATCAAGCAGAACTAACAGCTAAGAACAGTGGCATAAGGATTAATAGAGCTAAATATGTTTCTTGTGATAGTAACAACCCAGGAACTAGCTATAACTTCTCCAAATAGAGGAGAGATCTGTAAGTAATGATCTTATATGAGTCAAATGCCAACTTCATGGAATTTTGAAAGAGATGACACCTTGTAGATTACATTCTCAGAGTTCTAAACTACAAAGGTACCTGGGTGTGGTAGTACATGTCTGTAATCCAGGCATTCAAGACTAGCCTAGGAAAGAAAATAATTTATTAATTTAAAAAGTAAAGAAGAAAGGAACTTGGTGCACTGATACATCCCTGTAATTCAAACCTCTGGGATGGTTTGCAAGTCTGAAGCTTGCTGAGGAACACAGAGAAATCTTATGCAAAAAAAAAAAAAAAAAAAAATGAAAAAGAGTGCTTAAATTCAATTAGGTATAGGGAGGAGAAAGAGGAACAGAGACAGAGACAGAGAGTGAAATAATGATGAATACCAAGAATAAATCTTAAAACATATTAGGGATTAAATTTTAAAACACTTTATGTATCAAATAAGAAATTATAATGAAATTTAAAAAACAATCATAAGTTAAAAAATATGAAAATTGTACATTGTTAGAACCAGGGCAATAGATAAAGATTCCTATCAATACAAATAGATGTGAAACTATGTCAAGTCAGAAAAATACAACATATGTGCCGAGAAAGTGTTGTAGCCCACTAGGTTTCCTAGTGGCTGTACCCAGCAGGACTGCTTAAGAAGTTGATTGGACCAGGGGCCTGGGCACCAGGTGACTGTAACTAGCAAGGGGGAGGGCTTTTGCTCCTCCCCTTGGCATTGTTATAAATAGACCTTTGGAATAAAGTTCTGGGCCAGTGGATAAGGATCCAGGCCCACTCGAGTCTGTTCTTGTTTTCTCTCTCCTCTCTATTTCTAACTAAGTCTCTTATCCCTCATTCCTCAAAAGCTCCTGGGTAAATAGGTGTGGGGGCTGGTCCCCCACAAGAAAGTAGAAACAATGAGGAGTGCATGATGAAGTAGCCACAATCTCCTAGGTCAACCTGAGGTGAATAGTCTCTGTATATGCTTCTGTCACATGATGTTGCTCCTTTCTTTAAGACCAGAATCTACAGAGTTAAGGGTTATATCCTGAGACCTCTATTACTTCCAGATCATTGAAGGAGAGTGAAGGTATTACAATTCAATGTATAAACAGGACCAAGAAGAAGGATATGTGTTGCTTTACTTTTACTATTGGCTAACATGCTTTGGCAAGAAAACCCAAGTACAGCAAATGATACCTCTGAAATACTGATTCACAAATGCACAAGAGTATATAACATTACAGTTGTATGAAGTTTATGCATGTGGTTTTAGCTATTTATTTTATTGTATAATATTGGCGTTAATTATAGTGTTGAAAATACACAGTTAACCATAATTTTTCTTCAAAGTTTTTGAGAACAAGTCAATTCTGGAGGGCATGCTGACCTCAAATATGTGGCAGTCCCCTGCATCGGTCTCCTGATTGCAGGATTACAGGCTGCTGTCACTTATCTTGACTCTTGATTATTATACTAATTGTCTCTAAATTGTGCTTATATATAAATGAGTTAAACTCTAAATAAAATACATTCAAACAAATAATAAGTAAAACGAAGTGATGATATTAATGAGATAGAAGTCTAGCACTAAGTGGGATAACATGTTCAAAGCTCAAACCACTACTTTGAAGATAAAATATAAAACCTCTGGAATTAAAATCAGACATAAAACTCCCATCTGGACCAGAGCCCGAGACCCCAGTCACTTCCTGAGACTCAGAGACAAGACCCCAGCTCCCATCCACGCTGAAACTCCCATCTGGACCAGAGGTAAGTGCCTGGGTTATAGTCAGAGAGGCAACTGCCCCTGGGTCCCACCCATGGGCACCAGCCATCCTGGGAGGACCTGCCCAACTTGGCCCCAGTTTCTGGCCAATTAGCGGGCCCTGCGGGAAGGCTCCCCTTTTCCAAGACTGCAGGCAAACCCTGCAGTCTCCACACCCTGCCCTAACACCCATTTGCCTGAGACCCCAGCCACTTCCTGAGAATCAGAGACCTGCCCCCAGCTTCCATCCTGCCCTGGAACTCCCACCTGGACCTGAGGTGAGTGCCTGGGGTCACACCCAGAGAGGCCCTTACCTGGGTCACAGCCCAAGGTACCAGCCACTCAGGGGAAGACCTGCCCAACTGGGCCCCAGGTCCTAACCATAGGGCAGGACCCCCCATCCCCACCAGAAAGGTTCCCCCCCCTCCAAGACCTTCTGGTGAACCCTACAACCTCCATGCCCTATCCCCACACCCATCTGCCTGAGACCCCAACCACTTCTGGAGACTTAGAAATCAGCCACCAGCTTCCATCCTGCCCCAGAACTCCCATCTGGACCAGAGGTGAGTGCCTGGGGTTGTAGTCACAGAGGCAACCACCTCTGAGTCCCACAGCTGGGCACCAGCCATCCTGGGAGGACCTGCCCAACTTGGCCCCAGTTTCCAGCCATTCGTCAGGCCATGTGGGAAGGCTCCCGTTTTCCCAGACTGCAGGCAGACCCTGCAATCTCCACACCCTGCCACCACACCCATTTGCACGAGACCCCAGCCACTTCCTGAGACTCAGAGACCAGTGCCCAGCTCCCATCTGCCCCGGAACTCCCATCTGGACCAGAGCTTCCATCCTGTCCTGGAACTCCCATCTGGACAAGAGGAGATCCCATCTGGACAAGATAAGGAGACCCCAGGGACTTCCCGAGACTCAGAGTCCAGTCCCCCAGCTCCTATCTGGCCAGCACTCTCATCAAGACCAGAGCTTCCATCTGGAGCAGAGAGAGGCTCCCTAAATCTGGCAGCTCTGTCTGGACCAAGTACACTGATAAGACCAAGAGTGAATCCACAAAGAGATGGGCAGACATCAAGGCAGAAGTACATACAACAAAATAAAGAGCAATACAGCATCACCAGAACCTAGCCCTTCTCCAACAGCTAGACTTAAACATCACAGAATGGAAGAAGCAGAAGAAAACAATCTTTTAAATAACATCATGAAGAGACTAGAGCTTAAGTGGAGGAACAGACAAACGAAAAATGGGAAGAACACTATAAAAAACTAGAGGAAAGGACAATTAAAGCAGAAGAAAACAACAAGTCCCTGAAAGAAAATCATGAAAAAGCAAGGGTAACAGTCCAAGACCTGAAGAGGGAAATAGAAAAAATGAAGAAGACACTAGCAGAAGGAATGCTGGAAATAGAAAATCTGAGTAAATGAACGGGAACTTCAGATACAAGCATAACAAACAGAATGCAAGAGATGGAAGAGAGGATCTCTGGTGTTAAAGATACGTTAGAAGAAATAGATTCATCAGTCAAAGAAAACACTAAAACCCACAAAGTCATGACCCAAAATGTACAAGAAATTTGGGACACCATGAAAAGACCAAACCTATGAATAATAGGGATAGAGGAAGGAGAAGACTACCAACTCAAAGGCTCAGAAAATATATTTAACAAGATCATAGAAGAAAACTTTCCCAACTTAAAGAAGGAAATGCCTATGAAGATACAAGATGCCTAAAGAACACCAAACAGACTAGACCCCCCAAAAAGTCCCCTTGCCACATAATAATTAAACAACTAAATGTACAGAATAAAGAAAGAATATTAAGGGCAGCAAAGGAAAAAGGACAAGTGACTTAAAAAGGCAAACTCATCAGAATAACACCCGAATTCTCAATGGAGACTTTGAAAGCCAGAAGGACCTGGACAGATATAATGCAGACACTAAGAGACCATGGATGCAGCCTAGACTAATATACCCAGAAAAACTTTCAATCATCATAGATGGAGTGAACAAGACCTTCCAAGACAAAACCAGATTTAAACAATACTTATCCACAAACCCAGCCCTACAGAAAGCACTAGAAGGAAAATTCAAACCTAAGGAAGGCAGATACACCCATGAAAACACAGGCAATAGATAACACCACAGCAGTAAACCCCAAAGAAGAGAAGTACACACACACTACCACCAAAAATAAAAATAACAGGAACGAACAATCACTGGTTATTAATATGCCTTAATATGAATGGACTTAATTCACCTATAAAAAGACACAGAATGACAGAATGGATATGAAAACAGGACCCATTTTTCTGCAGCATACAAGAAACACACCTCAAATTCAAAGACAGACACCTCCTAAGAATAAAAGGCTGGGAAAAGTCTTTCCAATCAAATGGTCTTAAGAAGCAAGCTGGTGTAGCCATCCTAATATCCAGCAAAATAGACTTCAAACTAAAATCAATCAAAAGAGATGATGAAGGACATTACATACTCATTGCAGGAAAGAACCACCAAGATGAAGTCTCATTTCTGAACATTTATGCTCCAAACACAAGGGCACCCACATATGTAAAAGAAACATTACTAAAGTTTAAATCACATATAAAACGCCACACATTAATAGTGGGAGACTTCAACACCCCACTTTCACCTCTGGACAGATTGGCCAAATTGAACTTAACAGAGACATTATGGTCTTAACTGATGTTATGGCTCAAATGGACTTAATCGATATCTACAGAACATTCCACCCGAACAAAAAAGAATATACCTTCTTCTCAGCACCCCATGGAACTGTCTCTAAAATCGACCACATACTTGGCCACAAAGCAAATCTCAACAGATACAAAAAAAAAAATTGGAATAAACTCCTGTGTTCTATCAACAACAACAACAACAACAACAAACTACAGAAATCTTACAATCTCATGGAAACTGAATAATGCTCAACTGAATCACCAATGGGTTAAGGAAGAAATAAAGAAAGAAATTAAAGACTTCCTAAAGATCAATGAAAATGAATATACCACATACCCAAACTTATGGGATACTATGAAAGCAGTGCTAAGAGAGAATTTCATAGCACTAAATGCCCACATAAAGTAGCTGGAGAAATCTCATACTAGTGACTTGACAGCACACCTGAAAGCCCTTGAACAGGAAGAAGCAAAGTCTCCCAGGAGGAGCAGATGCCAGGAAATTATCAAATTGAGAGCTGAAATCAATAAAATAGAAATAAAGAGAACAATACAAAGGATTAATGAAACAAAGAGTTGGTTCTTTGAGAAGATCAACAAGATAGACAAGCCCTTATCCAAACTAACCAAAAGACAGAGAGAGAGCATCCAAATTAACAAAATAAGAAATGGAAAGGGGGACATAACAACAGACAATGAGGAAATCCAGAGAATCATCAGGTCATATTTCAAAACCTCTACTCCACAAAACTGGAAAATCTAAAAGAAATGGATAATTTTCTGGATAGGTACCACATACCTAAGTTAAATCAAGACCAGATAAACTTTTTAAATAGTCCAGTAACCCTTAAGGAAATAGAATCAGTCATTAAAAGTCTCCCAACCAAAAAAAGCCCAGGACCATATGGTTTCACTGCAGAATTCTACCAGATCTTCAAAGAAGACTTAATACCAATACTCTTTAAATTGTTCCACACAATAGAAGCAGAAGGAATATTACCAACCTCCTTCTATGAGGCTACAATTACCCTGATTCCTAAACCAAACAAAGATGCAACAAAGAAAGAGAACTACAGACCAATCTCCCTCATGAACACTGATGCAAAAATACTCAATAAAATACTGGCAAACAGACTCCAAGAACACATCAAAACAATTATCCACCATGATCAAGTAGGTTTCATCCCAGGGATGCAAGGATGGCACAACATACGAAAGTCCGTCAATGTAATACACCATATGAACAAACTCAAAGGAAAAAACCACATGATCATCTCACTAGATAGAGAAAAGGCATTTGACAAAATCCAACACCCCTTCATGATAAAGGTCTTGGAGCGATCAGGAATATAGGGAACATACCTAAACATAATAAAGGCAATCTACAGCAAGCCAACATCAAATTAAATGGAGAGAAACTCAAAGCAATACCACTAAAATCAGGAACAAGGCAAGGCTGTCCTCTCTCCCCATACTTGTTCAATATAGTACTTGAAGTTCTAGCCAGAGCTATAAGACAACATAAGGAGATTAAGGGGATCCAAATTGGAAAGGAAGAAGTCAAGCTTTCCCTATTTGCAGATGACGTGATAGCATACATGAGGACCCCAAAAATTCAATCAAGGAAATGATACAACTAATAAAAACCTTCAGCAACATAGCAGGATACAAGATCAACTCAAAAAAATCAGTAGCCTTCCTATATACAATAGACAAACAGGCTGAGAAGGAAATCAGAGATACATCACCCTTTACAATAGCCACAAATGATATAAAATACCTTGGGATTACTCTAACTAAGCATGTGAAGGACCTATATGACAAGAACTTTAAGACCCTGAAAAAAGAAATTGAAGAAGATGTCAGAAAATGGAAAGATTTCCCATGCTCATGGATAGGCAGGATTAACATAGTAAAAATGGCAATCTTACCAAAAGCAATCTACAGATTCAACGCAATCCCCATCAAATTAACAACACAATTCTTCACAGATCTGGAAAGAATAATACTCAACTTCATATGGAAAAACAAAAAGCCCAGGATAGCCAAAAGAATCCTGTACAATAAAACAACCTCTGGAGGCATCACAATCCCCGACCTCAAGCTCTACTATAGAGCTATAGCAATAAAAACAGCTTGGTACTGGCATAAAAACCGACATGTGGACCAATGGAATCGAAGTGAAGACCCTGACATTAACCTGCACACCTATGAACATATAATTTTTAACAAAGAAGCCAAAAATGTACAATGGAAAAAAGAAAGCAGCTTCAACAAATGGTGCTGGCATAACTGGATGTCAATGTGTAGAAGGCTGCAAATAGATCCATATCTGTCACCGTGCACAAAACTTAAGTCCAAGTGGATCAAAGACTTCAACATAAATCCAGTTACTCTGAACTTGATAGAAGAGAAAGTAGGAAGTAATCTTGAACACATTGGCACTGGAGATCACTTTCTAAATATAACACCAGTAGCATGTACACTGAGAGAAACCATCAATCAATGGGACCTGTTGAAACTGAGAAGCTTTTGTAGAGCAAAGGACAAGGACAACAAGACAAAGTGACAGCCTACAGAATGGGAAAATGTCTTCACCAACCCCATATCTGACAAAGGGCTGATATCCAGCATATATAAAGGACTCAAGAAATTAGACATCAAAATGCCCAACAGTACAATTAAGAAATGGGCTATAGAACTAAACAGACAATTCTCCACAGATGAAGCTCAAATGGCTGAAAGACATTTAAGGAATTGTTCAACATCCCTAATTATCAGGGAAATGCAAATCAAAATGACACTGAGATACCACATTACACCTGTCAGAATGGCTAAGATCAAAACCACAGTAGACAGCTTATGCAGGAGAGGATGTGGAGCAAGGGAAACTCTCCTCCACTGCTGGTGGGAATGCAAGCTTGTAGAGCGACTTTGGAAATCATTATGGTGCTTCCCTAGAAAATTGAGAACCCATCTCTCCCAAGACCCAGCTGTAGCATTTTTGAGCATATACCCAAGGGATGCTCAATCATACCATAAGGGCATTTGCTCAGCTATGTTCATATCAGCATTGTTTGTAATAGCCAGAACCTGGAAACAACCTAGATGCCCTTCAACTGAAGAATGGATAAAGAAAATGTGGTACATATACACAATGGAGTACTACTCAGCAGACAAAAAACAATGGTATCAAGAGGTTTGCAGGCAAATGGATGGATCTAGAAAAAAATCATCCTGAGTGAGGTAACCCAGACTCAGAAGGACAAACATGGTATGTACTCACTCATAGTAGGATACTAGATGTAAAACAAAGATGACTAGAGTGCTACACAACTCCATGGAGGCTACCTAGAAAACGGGACCCTAGGAAAGACACAGGGATCGCCCAATGACCGAGAAATGGATGAGATCTACATGAACAACCTGGACATCAGTGGGAGTAATGAAGGGCAAGGTTTGAGGGAAAGAATGCTTAGGGGAGCAGGAGATCCCAGCTGGATCAAGAACAGAAAGGGAGAGCAAGGAATAACAGTCCATGATAAATGAAGACCACATGAGAACAGGAATAGGCAGAGTGCTGGAGAGGTCCCCAAAAATCCACAATGATACATCCTCTGTAGACTACTGGCAATGGTCGAGAGAAAGCCTGATCTGACCTAGTCTGGTGATCAGATGGCCAAACACCCTAATGGCCATGGTGGAACTCTCATCCAATAACTGATGGAAGTGGATGCAGAGATCCTCAGCCAGGCCCCAGGTGGAGCTCCAGGTGTCCAATTGTCAAGAAAGAGGAGGGACTGTAAGAGTGTGAATTGTTGAGACCAAGATTGAAGAGGCACAGGGTTAAATAGCCAAACGAATGGAAGCACATGAATTATGAACCAAAGGCTGTGGAGCCCCCAGCTGGATCAGGCCCTCTGGATAAGTGAGACAATTGAATAGCTTGAACTGTTTGGGAGGCATCCAGGCTGTGGAACCAGGAACTGTCCTTAGTGTATGAGCTGGCTGTTTGGAACCTTGGGCTTACACAGGGACACTTTGCTCAGCCTGGAAGGAGGGGACTGGACCTGCCTGTACTGAATCTACCAGGTTTAAATGAATCCCCACAGGAGTCTTGGCCCTGGAGGAGATGGAATGGAGGGGAGGGGCTGGGGGAAATGTGCGGGTGGGGGTGGGAGAGGGGAGGACAGGGAAACCCATGGCATATGTGTAAAATTAAAACACAAATATAATAAAAAAATCAGACATGAAGACAAACACATTCACACCATTAAATTTGAAATCCGGTGTAGCAGATGCATTATTATAGAATCATACACTACTAACTGTGACTCCAAAGATAACCAGGAAATTTGACTGATACAATAACAAAATAACTAGATTTTAAAATCCTTCCCTTTTCCAGAGAAAGGTACCTTGAATAAATTTTTTTTTCAGTAGAAAGAAAGAGCAAAATCAATGCAAACCATGACAAGGACCTTAGCCCAGAATATGTCCAACCATGTTTTTCAAACTATTGTTTTTTTTATGCACAGAGGAAGATATAGGGTACTTGATGAGTCATAACACAATAAATCATAAATGCATAAGTTCTATGTTCTATTATGTATTATCTATATCTGGATAAAGATTCTAGTTTTCTGAGATTCTCTACATTAATTGGCTATGGACAGCCTATCAAAAGCAAAACAAGAAATTAGCATGTTAAACTCTATCATTCCAGGAAGCAGTTTGAAAACCACCTAGGGAAGGAGATATGAACAGAGCCTTGAACAAATATTGAGAGATGTATTGAGCCACTTATAATTTTCCCAAAGCTCATGGATGAAGATATAGATGTGGTGGTATTGTGTTCCTCAAAATATTGTGTGTTCCCCGAAATAAATTTATCTGGGGTCAGAGAACAGACTGCCACTAGAATAAAGCCAAAAATGGTGGCTAGAAATTGGTCAGAGCAAGCCACAACAGAAGTTGGATGGTGGTGGTGCACACCTTTAATCCCAGCACTTGGGAGGCAGAGCCAGGTGGATCTCTGTGTTCAAGGCCACTTTAGAAACAGCTAAGCATGGTGACCCATGCCTTTAATCCCAGAAACCCAACCTTTAATCCCAGGGAGAGGGGGCAGAAAGAGAAAAGTATATAAGGCGTGAGGACCATGAACTAAAGGAATTAAGTATGTAGTTACTTAAGCATTTGGTTGTTTAAGCATTCAGGCTTTGGTGCAACACAATTCAGCTGAGATTCATGTGGAGGAAGACTCAGAAGCTTCCAGTCTGAGGAAACAAGACCAGCTAAGGAACTGGTGAGGTGAGGTAGCAGTGGCTTGTTCTGCTTCTCTGATCTTCCAGCATTCACCCTAATAACTGGCCTCAGGATTG
The DNA here is from genome assembly GCF_903995425.1 of Onychomys torridus. Lineage (NCBI taxonomy): Eukaryota > Metazoa > Chordata > Mammalia > Rodentia > Cricetidae > Onychomys > Onychomys torridus. The sequence continues at coordinate 4,315,071 of NC_050457.1, read as the reverse complement.
TTTTTATTAAGAACTCTTTAAGATTCATGCTACATATAGACTAACCTGTCACCAGTGTGTTTGAGAAAATACTTAACTTTGAGGGCTAGAAATATAGGTAGGTTGGTGTATGCCTTGCAGACATAAATCTCTGGGTTATAACATTAAATAAACTAGAAATAATGATACACACCATGTTTAGAAGGTAGAAACAAAGGACCATAAGGTTAAGGTCATATTTGGTGACATAGTGAGATCATGGCCAGTCTAGGTTACATGGTACATTAGGGAGTGGGAGAAACTTCTGACTTTAAAAATACTTTAATGAGTTATAGGGAGACCTATATCAGAAAATGGTCTTCCTGTTGATTTCATCAAATGCAGGCTGGCCTAAATTGGTTTAATAAGACTTTGAACATTCTATTCCACTGACAACATAGAATTCACTGGGATAAATGTGACCGAGTGCCAAAAAGAACCTTCTTAATCTCAAAGTCAAATAAGACATGTACTTAATAAGAGAGTACCTCCAAAGTTGGGAGAGTCACTAGCCAACACTCATAAGAAAACCGTAAATCTTGAAGTCCTCAGCAACAAGAAGAAAAACAGAGAATTTTGTAAAAATTTCTTAGAACCTGTTCTATGAAATAATTTTGTATCAAAAGAAAACAATACAGAATTGATGGATTTAAGAGCTGGTTCTTTGGTAAGATAAAAGAAAGTATAGGAAAGTTTATTGGTACAACTAACCAAAAGGAAGGAAGAGATGACCCAAATTAACAGAATCAAATATGAGCACATGGACATTATAACCGACCAAAGAAATCCAGAATATTTAAAGGGAATACATTAAAAAACTGTACTAAATTAAGTTGAGGGAAAAAGGAAATCAATTTCTTGATTCATTCTATCAAAATTAAGCTAAAAAAATCAACAATATAAACAAACTAATAACAAAAATGAGATTCAAGCAGAAATAAAAGCCTTCTTACTTAAAAATGTCCAGGCCCAGGCAGATTGACAACCCAATTCTACCAAACTTTCAAAGAACTACAACCAATCTTTCTTAAATTAAAAATAATTTAAAAAGATAAAAAGGATCATTCCCAAATTTGTTCTATGAAACCAGTATATTTCCCTAATATCAAAACAATTTAAACATACATATAAACATATGCGCATGTGAGCACACACACACACATACACAGATACACACACTACCAATTGATATACTTGATATGCAGTGATGTAAAATCCTCAGTAAAATACAAACAACTCAAATCAAGTATATGTAAAGATGATCACTCATCTTAATCAAGTTGAGTTTATCTCAAATATGGAGAGTTTTTTCAGCATATGTGAGTCAATAAATATAACAAAACATAAAGGAACTCAAAGACAAAAATCATATGATCATCTCAAAAAGTACATAAAAAGTCTTTGACAAAATCCAAAATGCTTTCGTGATAAAAGTTCACAAAAGAGTAGAACAGGTGGGATCATACCTCAACATAATAAAGGCTTTCTATGACAAAGCAAGAGCCAATAATTCCTAAATGGAGAAAAAATGGAAAGAATCTAATTAAATCAAGAATGAGACAGATCTGCCCGCTCTTCCTACTCCCTTTTAATATAGTGCTGGTGACATTAGCTGAAACAAAAAGGCAAGAGCAGGAAATTAACAGGATAAAAATAAGAAATGAAGTCATTGAATTATCTCTATTTGGATAATATAATATATTGATATTATACATGAGACAAAAACTATCACCAGAAAATTTCAAGAAAGAAAAAACAATTTCAGCAAAGTACTGAGGTAAAACAAACCTACAAAAATAAGTAGGCTTTCTGTATACCAACAGCAAAATCACTGAGAAAAAGATCCCATTTACACGGTCCCATTTACAATATTATCAAAGGCAATAAAATACCTTAGGATAAAACTAACCAATTTAAAAAAAACTTCTACAATAAAAACTTCAAATCTATGAGGAAATGGAAAAAGAAATTAAAAGATAGAAAGACATCCCATAGTCATGGATTGATAAAATTTGTAGTGTGAAAATAATCTTCTTGTAAAGGCAATTGCAGATTAAATTCAGCCTTAATTAAAATGTCCATAACATTTCTCAGAGAAATAGAAATACAATCCAAAAATTCATACTGCATCAAAAAAGTCCACGGGTAGCCAAAGAGATCATAAGAGGGAAAAAAAGAATGTGGGAAGAGTCTGAATTGATTGTTATTTCAGACTTCAATACATATTATAGAGCTACAATAATAAAACAATGTAGTACTGGCACCAAACTTATAGACCAAGGGAATAAGATCGAGACCCAAACACAAATATTCATAACTACAGTCATCTGATATATCACAAAGACACACACACACTTACCAACAAAAAGACAGTATCTTCGAAAATGGAGACAAAGACAATATTGACAACATACTTAAGATAACATGAAAATGAAAAGTATCATAAAGAAATAATTTTTATATTAAGTAAGTAAGTATTTTGATAGTTGGTACTTTAGTGGCCTTTTTAGATCATATAAATTTTATAATGCTTACTTTCATATATTCCAAAATGGAGAAGAAAAGGTTGGTAGGTCACAAAATAGGCTCTAAAATGGCAGTGTTGGTGATGTTCCAGATACCACTTAGCTGAGTTTTGCTAAGAAAAAGAAACCCTTGAGCTTTTCTCAGAAGCATTTAACAGCTGGCCAAAAGCTCCTGACGAACTGCCAGCACCTCCTCTGTTGGACAGGATCCCCTCACTAACACCATGGCTGTTCAAGCATCTAAGCTGCCTCCCCTGTCATATACCAGCATGGAACTCCACAAGCTTTTGCAACTGAGTTCTGTCCTCTACTACCCCAGACAGTGCAGCAGTGTTTCAATGAACTGTTCTTCTCTCCCAAGGAGTGGCTCTGTTCAATAGATCCTTGCTACCTCTACTTTAAAAAGTGACTTGAAGTTTCTAATATTTAAAAAATAAAATGGCTTGTGACTGCAGTTAAATCCAATACTAATTTATACAAATAATCTGAATGTTAATATAATAGTAATGTTAACAATAATATGTGCAAAATCTATGACTTTTGAGGAGAAAGATAACTGGGCACCTGTGATCACTCTTCTCAAGGACAAAACCCTATAGATAATCTGTTCATATTCCAGACGTGTGGCCTGGTCTGTAATTTTCTAGATAGCAAGCTCTTAGACCATGGTTCTGAATTGAATGGCATGCCCAATGATCCCTGTTGTGACTTATTTCTTTAAGTTAACTTTACTACAAAGTGCTAGAAGGCTCCCAGTACGTACATGGTGACTTCGAAAATATATCTGCCTGTACTGTGTCTGTACTGGTTTTCATGAATATTTGAACAAAAAGCAAGAAATAGCAAAGGGATCCATCTTAAAATCAGACTAAATGGCCAACTGTACTTTGCCAGTCTCGAGGTAGCATTTTGGCACAAAACTCAATTTTCTCTTAGAATAATTTGCACTGGGATTACAAGCTAAATGTTCTCAAAGTGTCTAAGCTATAATTCTCTATGAGACTGTACTTTGGCATTTAGCTACAGCATATGCAAGCCTCACTTACAGACTCAGTCTTTACGTTTATCCAAATTCTCTATATGATGGCAGCCAAGTTTTAATGAAAAGCATTTCTTCATGTCAGGATTTACTTGCCTTGGGCAATTTTTTCTAAAGGGATTTGCTTTACATTAAATATCAACCGAACTTTTGCTAAATTTCTGCTGATGATTAAAACCCTTCTTGTAAACCACCAATCTTCCAAAATACCTGAGTCTTTGCAAGAGAACTCAAACAATACTAAGTGTTACCAGTTTGATTTGGTTGTGTTTAGGCAATACCTTCTATTTACAGGAAACTTACATTTCTACGACCACTGGATGTATTTTCTCATGGTGAAGGATACAATATTCAAACAAAGCAAGCAAGACAAAGGGAGAAGGGAGAGAAGGGAATAGTTTAAACAGAAAAAAAAAGTAACCAGATACAATGAGTGAAGGAGCAGAGGAGAGTCAGGACACTGGAAACTGCAGAAGCTGCATTATCTGCATAGAATGTGCTTATAATCCCACTCTGGTCAGCAACTATAATGTAAAAGGTAATGTGCAAGAGTTTTTATATGCTTTTTAGAACTATAAAGAGAGTGTGAGTGGATTTTAAACATTTTGATTAGCACCACAAAGATTTTAATGCTTTATTTAAACAGTTTGCTATAGGGCAAACACATTTGGTCGACAAGTAAAATGAAAGCACGGCATCAGTTTCTCTGTTTTCTATTAAGTAATGTTGCGAAGTAAGCAGAAGTTGGATTCAGATATCAGATAATTATCTCCACACTGTGTGTCACAGTAAATAATTTTAATTGGTTTAACTTCAGGGACCATTACTGGCCTAATTAGAAACATGAAAAGGCTACAAGTATTAGGAAATATCCTGAAGGAATGAGAACATTAGCAATTCTGTCAAGCCATTTTTAAAATAAGTACACAGTAGCAGCCACATTTCAGGGAGAGGCATGATACTTGAAAGGTGCTTTTAGTAAAACCACATTTGTAACTGTAAGAGACCTGCAATGGGAAGCACACAAATTGGTTAACAGGCTAGCATGGGTGCTGTTTCTGTGTTTAAAAGTGTTCTTTCCTCGTGTCCTGAGTGCTCTTTCTAAAAGATGAAGGTTGATATTTTCAAAGTGAAAGGGCAATAATTGAGGTTGAGTAAATCCTCATTAAGAATACATTGATTTACAGAAAGACAAAAGGATCTGTGAGCCAAATAGCTTCACCTAAAATATCCTCCTGCAAACAGGCATTGAGACAAGAGATCCTTAGCAATTTGTTATGAGTAGTTTCACTTCAGTTTTCCAAAATTCACAGGGAGCACATGGCTACTGTGAGGCATACATATATTTTATGGCAGAGTGAATATTTAGAAAAATCAATATACTCAGAAGGAAAGATGATATACTATGACCATTACATCAGAGAAATACTTTGAACAATCCATCTGTCTTTACTTTTAAATATTAATCTACCTAGTTTAAAAACCAAAATGGTTACAAGATACAAAATACACAGGATGACATAAAAATGTTGGAAGGAAAATTACCACCCTGTGCTTCTTATCAACATGGAGTTAGAGGTTTGTTCTTTAATGAAATTTAGTTTCTAGCTTTGTATTTTATGAGATAACTAATGGTAACATGATAGCATTTTGATAGGGAACCAAAGGACTTTAAGTTGCAAAATTACAATGTAGTTTAGCCATTTTATTTTAATCTAAAAGATAAAGACATGGAATAAGAAATGCACAGCCTTCTGTGGATCTTTCTGAAGAAAGAACATGATGAAAATTTTCAAATATTCTCACATAAAGTATCAATATAATTTAGAATTTAAAATCTAATGGAATGTGTTTTTGGAATACATTCCTCAGGGTGGGGTATCTTGCTCAGCATTGATGAGGGAGAGGGACTTGGTCATGCCTCAATTTAGTATGCCAGACTATGTTGAATCCCTAAGGGAGGCCTTACCCGCTCTGTGGAGTGGATGGGGGGTGGGATTGAGGAAGGTAGACAGGGGAGGGGGTGGGAGATGGGGAGAAAAGGGGAAACTGGGATTGGAATGTAAAAGGAAAAAAAAAAACCCTTTTTTAAAAAGTAAATAAATTTTAAAAAATCTTATGAAAATGAAGACTTCATCATCATTTCATAATTTATCAAACAGAACTCCAGAATGTACAAGGAGCTCACAAATTTTCCCAGTATATTGTGTAAGTCAACAAAATGAAAGCTGTTATTCAAAATGCTTCATTTTTGCAGGCCACTCAAAATGGAGCCTCTCAACTCAAACGTACTTCTTCAGTCACCAGCTTAATTGCTGAAAAAAGATTGAGAGCATTTATTCCAGTATCTGTGCACTAACTGCCCTGACATTGAAGAATCCACATAAATGAGTAAAGGAAGGCATTTGCAATATACCTCAGTTTCCAAAATTGTTCTACAAAAACATTGAGAGGATTTTCGAAGGAAAGTCAACAGTGATTCTACAACATTTTTACTTTTTAATCAATTGCATTTTTTATGAAAAGTGATTATTATTTTTTAACTATTAAAATAATGCTATATTGATTTGGGATACACCATTACACTCAGAAAATAAGAATAATTTAATGGGATATTTATTACAACAATAAGAAAACCAACTAAAAGAAAAAACTCTGGTCATTTGCAATCCAGGGGAAGGAATTAAAGATATGTGTTGAATATGGACTAAAAAAAGAAAAAGATGTAAAAATTGAAGGGAGACAGTTTGAAGGAGCAGCAGGGAAAGGTATGAGGCAGTAGAGAATACGTGGAGTGTAGGGAACTAAATATAAGCAAAATATGCTTGAGATATAAATAAAAATTAATATTCTGTAAGTACTAGGCTGGAAAAAATAAAAAATATCATGCTGCAGTTGCAACTATAAAGCCTATACTTATTTTTGTTGCTTTCAACAAATTCTACCATAAATGTTAATTTAAAGATATTTTGTCTTTTATCTGAAATCTTTCCTGTTTTCTTTTTGATTTCTTATCTTTTCTCCTAACTCTAAAATTTTGAAAAGTAACATTCAGTTACATTATAGTAAGTGAAATACAATAATATTATTATTAAAATTATTTTGTGTTATTATGATAATACTTAGCAATTTCATTTTATGTAAATAACAAAAATCAGATACAAATAGTATTTTTATTTACATTATTAATAAATTATTAATATTACTAAAGAAATTTATTTAAAGAAATTTATTTATGTCAATTTTATTTGTTGGGGGTCTGTATTGCTATAATAACTTGATACTATATTTTTTAAGATTCACAATAAAATTATTAACCTTTAATTTCATAGTAATTACATCATTTCTTCTTTTTTTCTTTATTAAGAAATTTTCTATTCACTCCACATACCATCCACAGATTCCCCCCTCCTCCCACATCCCCACATCCCCCAAATCGAGGTCTCCCATGGGGAGTCAGCAGAGCCCAGCATACTGAGCCTAGGTCCAACCCCCTTCCCATTGCACCAAGGCTGTGCGAGGCATCACACCACATACATCAGATACCCAGAATCCTGCCCATAGACCAGGGACAGATCCCAATTCCTTGGCCTGGGGGCCCCCCAAAGAGTTTGAGCCAAACAACCATCTTCCATATCCAGAGGGCCTAGTCCAGTCCCATGGGGGCTCCACAGCCACCAGTCCAGAGTTCAGGGGCGTCTACTAGTGTGGCCAGTCATCTCTGCATGTCCTCTCATCATGATCTCAATGTCCCTTGCCTGCAGTATCTCTCCTCTCTCATCAATTGGATTCCCGGAGCTCAGCCTGGTGCCGGGCCATGGATCTCTGCTTCTGCCTCCATCTGTCACTGGACAAAGGCTCTATGATGACAGCTAGGTTATTTGCTAGGCTGGTCACCAGAGTAGACCAGTCCAGGTAACCTCTGGACCACTGCCAGCAGACCCAGGTGGGGTCAACCTTGTGGATTCCTGAGAGCCTCCCCAGCACCTTGCCTCTTCCTATTCCCATGATGTCCTCATCTATCATGGTATCGTTCTCCTTGCCCTCCCACTCTGTCCCTGTTCCAGCTTGACCCTCCCATTTCCCTATGTCCTCATCCCCCACTCCTCACCCTCTGCCACCCCCACACACCCAGTCCGATTGTGTAGATCTCATTCACTTCTCCTTCACATGGTCATCCATGTGTCCCTCCTAGGATCTTTTCCTGTTAGCTAGCCTCTCTGGAGTTGTGGATTGCAGTCTGGCCATCCCTTCCCTCACATATAGTATCCACTTAAGAGTGAATACATACTATGTTTGTCCTTCTGAGTCTGGGTTACCTCACAAGATGTTATTTTCTAGTTCAATCCATTTGCTTGCAAATTTTATGATATCATTGTTTTTTACTGCTGAGTAGTACTCCATTGTGTATATGTGCCACATTTTCTTTATCTATTCTTTAGTTGAGGGACATCTAGTTTTTTTTTTTTTTTTTTTTTTTTTTTTTTTTTTTTTTTTACAGGTTCTGGCTATTATGAATAATGCTGATGATATGAACATAGTTGAGCATGTGTCCTTGTGGTAAGATTGAGCATTGAGCATTCCTTGGGTATATGCCCAAGAGTGGTATAACTGGGTCTTGAGAAAGACTTATTCCCAATTTTCTGAGAAACCACCATACTGATTTCCAGAGTGGCTGTACAAATTTGCATTCCCACCAACAGTGGAGGAGTGTTCCCCTTGCTCCACATCCTCTCCAACATAAGCTGTCTTCTGTGTTTTGATCTTAGCCATTCTGACAGGTGTAAGATGGCATCTCAGTGTTGTTTTGATTTGCATTTCCCTGATGACTAAGGATGTTGAACAATTCCTTAAATGCCTTTCAGCCATTTGAGATTCTTCTGTCTAGAATTTTCTGTTTTGCTCTATAGCTCATTTCTTAATTGGACTGTTGGATATTTTGCTGTCTAATTTCTTGAGTTCTTTATATATCTATATATCTAGATATCAGCCCTCTGTCCTCAAACCCTCCTATATATCCTTCCTTGTTCTTTCTCAAGTTCATGGCCTTATTTTATATTAATTATTGCTATTATTTAGATGTATGACATATATGTATGTATATACATATGTACATGTATGTTTATATTCCTAAATATAACCTACTTAATCTTTGTATTATTATTTGTATGTACATTTTCAGGGCAGGTCATTTTATGGATAAAGAATTGGTCTAGTCTTTCTTTGGTAAGACTATTTCTCCTACTCTGGGTATTCCTTACTTACCTATAGTCCTTTGTGTAGGGTTGAGGCCCCTTGGCCTCTGTTTATTTCCCTCTCCACTTTGGGGTGTTTATTGTGGTTGTCTTTGTTTAGCTCATGGTTAGTCAGTCATGTTGATGAGACTGTGGATATAGTTTCTGACATCCCTAGGAAGCACAATCTTATAGTCAATTCCTCAATTCTCTGGCTCTTACAATGTCTGCCTCCTCTTCAGAAATAATCCCAGGGCCTTACCAGTCACAGCTGTATCCTTGACACAGTTGTATCCTTTGGAAATGGGCTCCATGTCTTTTCATTTTGATTTATTGTGCTTTTCTATAATGGTCTCTGCTGTTTCAAAGAGAACTTTCTTTGATGAAGGATGAAGATTGCACTTACCTGTACATATAAGGACAAATATTTAGAATGTAGTGGGGTATGTGTTGCTTTAGTAAAGTGGGGTTTTAGGTTCTTCTTTATTATCCATGGATTCATTACCCCTGGAGATTAGTCTAAGTTTCCAGTATCAGATATAATTTCCCTCTTGATGAGCTGATCTCCTTTTTTATTGAAAATGTATTTTTTCATAAGATATATTTTGATTATGGTTTCTCTTCCCAAACACCACCCATAGCCTTACCCACCTCCTCAGTTTCTTCTCCCCCAGCTCCTTCCAGATGCTTCCCACCTTGACTCCTACCTGTCTACACACATTATTGTTCCTGCTCACTAGAAAACAAACGGGCATCTAAAAAATAATAAAACAAGCCAAAAATAAAAACAAACAAACCAGTATAGCATAAAACAAAGAAAAGCATAAGAAACACATAGAGACACAGAGACACACATATCTGCACACACATTAATCCCATAAAAACAACAAACTGAAAATCATAATGTAAAACTAAAGAACTGGAAGGAAAATAAAATACTTGGTACAAAGCATTATGAGACAAAACCTCCAAAAATACCAGTGAGTTCATTTTGTGTTGGCCATCTACTACAGTAGGTGTGTGGGAATGGCCCTTGAGTGTGGCTTGTATATGCAGTGAGATTCCTTTGGAAAGAACTTTTTTTTTTTTCCTTTCTGAGTGGTTATCAAATGGAGATGACTTTTGGGATAGGCATGGGGTTTTGTCTACTTCCCACCTCAACACTGGAACACCATCTGGCTTGGACCTATGCAGGCCCTGTGCATGCTGCCAGTCTGCAAGTTTATAGGTGTGTCAGCCCTACTGGGTCTAGAAGGCATTGTTTCCTTGTTGTCTTCCTTCCCTGGGGACTCTCAAAATCTTTTGGTCTCTTCTTCCACAGAGTTCCCTGAGCCACAAGGGGGAGGGATTTGATGGAGATATACCCTTCAGGACTGAGTGTTCCAAGGTTTCTCAACTCACTTGCTGAGTTGTGGGTCTCTGTATTTGTTCCCAATTGATGCAGGGGGAAGCTTCTCTGATTATGGCTGAACAACACATTGATCTATGGGTATACCAGACTATCTATCATTAGGAGTCATTCTTTTGCTACATTCCTTTACTACTATAAAATTATTTGGTATTCCACTAGGCCCATGGTCTATCAAGTCTCAGGTTCTTGGCCAATAAGCAATGTTAGGGATGGGCTTCATCTCATGGAGTGGACCTTAAATCCAGTCAGAAAGTAGTTAGTTATTCCTACAACTTTTGTATCATTATTTCACCAGCATATCTCCCAGGCAGGTCTCTATTGTAGATTGAAGGATTTGTAGCTGGGTTGGTCTTTACCTTTCTCATCTGGCAGTGTGCAGTGCACCATACAATCAATAGTCAGTAGGGGTGAATGAGTTATTCTTACATCCAATTAAAGTTCTGTTTATTACCACTACTGCTCCTTAAGGCTACAGAGCCATGCTAGTTGTTATTGTGGTTCTTAAGTATCATATCTCAGTATGAGTGCTAGCTTTTCCTACCTTTGGAAGCTTGCATAGTGCCTTCTGGCACTATGTCTGAAGTGTCTATGTCTGAATTGCATGGTGTCTTCAGCAATAGAGATGTTTTCCACAAACAGGAGCAATAGTCTGCAATGCTTGGTTTTGAGTCTCTTGGATGACCCTTACTAACAGCTCAGAGGAGGGTTTCTCTTAATCTTCTAGGTGATTTTGAAATTAAGAGTACTTTATTCATTCAAAATTGGATGTTTGTATCTTACCACTTTGCTAAAGTTTTTACTTTATTCTTTCTGGTCTTTTTTTTTCTGCTGAAAATAGTAGGCACATTTCTTCCTTGTAAGATTAAAGTATGTTTTGCAGGCTTGAAGCAACAGAAAACATACTTAAAGACACTTTTATTCTACCTACAGATGAAAGCTAGACCCTATCTCCTGAAATATTATGAAATAGATACTTTAATAGTTATAGTTCTTCTAGTTGGCTTCAGCTATCAACTTGACAAAGCACAAAATTGTCTGAGGGAGTCTCAATTATGAGATTGTCTGGATCAGATTGGCCTGTGGGTATATCTGTGGGGAATTTTCTCAATAAACTCTTTATGTGACAGGGAACAAACCCACTGTGGATGATACTGTCACTAGTCAGGGAGTTCTGGACTATCAAAGTCAGCAAAGCAGAAGCTAGGGAGCAATCTAATAAGTGGTGTTGTTTCTCAATTTTTTCTGCTTCAGTTCCTACTCTGATTTCCCTCAGTGATGATATATGAACTGCAAGTATAAGTGTAAATATTTCACAAGTCCCTATGTGACCTTATTTAAATACCTGAAAACATTGCATATGATTGATCCATTTTAAATGCTATGTATGTTGTATCCATCAGGGAAGAAATTATGGTGATATGAATTAATTATTTACATGTGGGCATATAAGAAGATATGACTAACTCTACTAAATTATTTAAGTTTCCTAATACACAAATGATAACCATGTTAGAATTCAGGGGAACTAGAGTATACAATGATTAGAAGTTATAGAAGGCTTAAGAAAAGCAGATGTTGAGATCAGCATTTAAGAAAGGATAGGGTTGGGTTGAGTAGGATGAGTAAAGAGCAAAGACATAGCAAGGAAACAATTAGCACTTGAAGGAGACAGAGTCATTAGAATTCAGGGAAAGGAATCTCTGGATTAAAAGTACCGAGGAATACACTTGGAAAGTTATGAGAGAGCAAAGTGCAGTGTAAGTGCTGGGTTCAAAACTTTGGGTTTATCTTCCATGTTTGGATATTTTGAAATAGGGAACTCATCTGTGATGCTTAAGACATACGGACAGTGAAGGATACGGTAAGGAAGAGAATAAAATTGGGTTGGTTATTTAGCTCATTACTAATATAATAAGATGGATAAAAGAAAGGCAGTATTTTTCCTGAAAAATAGGATAGTATGTAAAAAGAAAGAAAGGCTTAGAGAAAAGCAGATAAAAAATTGCATTATGGCACAGAATGTGAAAAGGGTTAGAAGATTAACCTGGGTGATGATGGAAGTAGAAACCACATGATTACACATGTGGGAAGCAGGCCCGGGCAGGCACTCTTGCCACTGTAGTCATACCAAGAAGAGGGAGGAAGAGAGATCCGAGTATCTTCTTTGAAACATGCTGATCAAAAATAGCTGCAGAGAGGGTCCTAAGTGTAAGAAAGAGCTAAACAAGTTAGATTATATCATATAATATAATGCATTAGTTAATTATATATAAATCTTAGAAAAATTCCTGGGTAATAAGTGAGAAGAACGAATCAAAGAGATGTGCATCGGACCACAGAAGGGGCAAATTATGACAATTATTATGGATGGTTTAAAGGAAAGAACTGATGTGTAAAATGTGGATATGACCTTTGCTAGTGAAAACATTTCTGTTAGAATGTATATTGCTGACCATCACTGTATCCTTGGTCCTTTCATAGTCCTCATCTCGTAGACTACTTATTTCTACCCTCCTGGAGCCCTAGTGTATGCACACTGATCTCTAGACTGACTTGTTCTACATAGCTTCATGAAGTCTTAATTTTCTCTAAACTTTCAGTCTCTGTCTCTTTCTGTGCCTCTTTCCACTTCTGTCTCTGTCTATCTGTCTCTGTCATTGTTTTTCTCACACTTTCTCCTCTTTTCTCCTTCCCTCCCTCCTTCTCTCTCTCTCTCTCTCTCTCTCTCTCTCTCTCTCTCTCTCTCTCTCTCTCTCTCTCATCATTCCTTCCTTGTTTTGTTAAAAAAATGAACCTCAAAGGTCAAGAAGGTGAGAAACCCTGTGTCTTAGTCAGCAGGAAACCCTGTTTTAGTCAGTGTTCTATTGTTGTGAAGAGACTCCTTGGCCATGGCATCTCTTATAAAGGGAAGCATTTAATTGGAGATTGCTTACAGTTTCAGAGTTTTAGTCCATTGCCATCATGGTAAAGAGCAAGCCAGAATTTAGGCAGACATGGAGACAGGTACCTGAAATTTCTTCACTCCAATCTGAAGGCAGCAGGGAGAGAGACGCTGAGCTTGGCTTGAGCACTTTAAAGCCCAAAGCCCATCCCAGTGGCATACTTCTTTCAACAAGGGCATGCCTTCTCCAACAGCACCACATCTCCTGATTCCTACTCACCAAGCACTCAAATCTATGGGGATCATTTTCATTCAGACTCCTACAGTCTACTAACTTCTATAGTTTCTAGATGATATTCTAACACTTGATTTGTATAGGAGGATCTCTAATTCATGAAGACTGCTCAACAGATCTTTGAGTTCAAAGTATGTTCTCCAAAACTCTTACTTCTTAAGCCATGGCCCACATTAGAATAGAATCAACCACCATACTCACTGGATTATTATGTACTAGATTTAAGAAAAGTACTTTTTATCCATCCCAGGTACAACAATGTCAGAGTTACATCCTTTCTAAGGGGATAGAATGAGCACATCTGCCATAGAGACCTCAATGAGTCTGATATTAAACACAAGAAATGGAAAAGCAAAAAAGGTTGTTTTGCCACAATTTATTGGTCTCTAGACAAAGCATATGATGGAGTGTCTGATTAAAGAGAGGGTTGGAAAGATATGAGGAGCTTGAGCTGCATGTGCCTGACTGAATGTTAGGGCAGGGAGCATCAAACACAAAAGCCAGGTGAAGCCTGTTAGAAATAATGAAAGGTGATTAAGCAAGCAGAAACCCTATGAAATTCTTGTAAAAGGGTCAGAAAATTATATTGAAAGTATTAATGTTTCATTTTAAAACAGAGGTTGTGGGAAAAAATCTTTCTCAGACTGACATCTCATTAAGATATTCAATAAATCAAATACAGCTATTTTTAAATCATTGTTGGTAATATTTCCCAGCACGATTGAGGGGCAAATATTTTAGTCTCTTAATGTCATCAGTAAACATATAATTAAGTTCATCTTCATCTGAATATCTACAATGATTTAAAAACATGGTTTTTAGCTTTGTAATAACTCAAAAAAAAAAATAGCCCAAGGGGTTGGGAAGCCACTTCATGCTTAAAGATTCGAGTTTATATCCTGATCACACATAGAAAGCCAGGTGTGACTATGTCACAAGCATATCTGTAGCCCCCCCCCCCCATTGTGAGGGCAGAGAAATCCAGCTATATGGGATTTGCTGGCCATCAACACAGCCCCAAGCTCAAGGAGATACCTTTTATTAAAAGACGAAATGAAGAGTGATAGAGCATGGAACTTGAAGTTCTCATCTGGCTTTCACGACCAAACAAACATGCACACTTGAAACATAGGTGCACATACAGCACTAAAAAACACCGCTCCTCCTCCACACACTGGTGTGCAAAAAATGCTAAATTGCAACTAAAACATGTTTAATATTTGAGTCATCGACTTAATTCCTCATCTTAAAAGGGAAAAAGAATCAACCATTTATTTGATTTTCACTGCTCCATTTGGGTCCCTGCAGTTTTGCCCCTATAAGTGCCTCACATACCCACGCTTGTCTTTTCCAAATTTATAGCAGTATGGAGTGGGGTTTGTATCTGCATCTACCTTCAAATGTCTTTATCTGTTCTGGGCAGCATGTTTCTTATCTGACAGCCAGGTAATTATGGAAGAAGCTTAATATTAATGATTCAGTACTTACATAAACAACTGGCCTTGGAGACATCTAACACACCAACTCTGTAGGATTTGATTTTGCCTAATTAAATGTAAATAATGTCAAATGTTGTATATGCAAGAATTTTTCCAAAACCTTATGAAAATCTTTATGTGCACAGAGCATTATGAACTAAGAGTTTTTAATAGTTTTCTTCTTACTCAGCTATTAGGATAATATGCTTTGACATCAGATATACTCTACAAGTGTATGGTATCAGCACACATGTGCACTCTAAGTATTTATGTATGCAAGGTACAATTCTCAATTGTTGGTTTTAATTTTTTTTAATTCTTCTCTTTTGAAGTTGACAGTCTGTACATTTTTATCTGAAGGTTTGAATCTGCACCATGCTTTGAAGGAGCACATGGTCTCCATGTGGCATGTGGCTCTCCTTGCCCATCTCTATTACTCTGTATCAGTATGAAATTCATTCTGACATAGCTTTTTCACTTAAGCAAATGCACCTGATTCTTTCCTTTGGTCCTTTTCTGACACATGCCTTTATTTAAGTGTGTGTGTGTGTGTGTGTGTGTGTGTGTGTGTGTGTGTGTTCAACATTTTAAGAAAAAGTGTTGTTTTTGGAAAAAATGTGTAATAAGCCTATATTTTGTAGTACTAATATTGACATCATTTTGAAAGAATGGAATGGGAAACTTAATTCATTCATTTATTTTAAATTTAAAAAATATATGTTTGAAACCTACATGTTAATATGCTTTCCAAAATAGTATTTAGCACTTGTATTTAAAAAGTAGTTTTGCATCAGAAGTTAAGTATGGTCACCACCCTGATATACACAGCTTGAAATCTTCTACATTCTTTTACAAAATGTGGAGGTTTTTGAAGAGTCAATTAAGGAGGAGACATTGTTAAGTGGGTGTAGCAAGAAATAGTGAGCAGGTGAACTATTTCTCAAAATATAACAAACCAGAACATTCACTTCCTTGTTCTTCGGGTCTCTACTCAGCAGAAATCATCATCATTCTGCTTATGGTACGATATCTTGTCTATCTAAAGAAAACTTTGCCTGTCCATTAATAATCTGTTAAAGTTGTTCAATAGAAATTGTTTGTCCTAATTGGTCATGACTTATTTTTCAGAGTAGTGCGTAAAAAAAGAAAGAAAGGGAGGAAGGAAGGAAGGAAGGAAGGAAGAAAGAAAGAAAGAAAGAAAGAAAGAAAGAAAGAAAGAAAGAAAGAAAACCAGATAAAAAACAAAGTAATCAAAAAATAATTACTGAATGAAAACAGTGCGTCTGAGCATGAGGCCCAAGACTTACCTCACATTTTTCTTAATTTGTCTCTCAAACTCTTTGAAGTACAGAAAAACCTTAATAGGTCAAATTCTCATTGAGTTGACCCCCAATCTTGGCTCCAATTATGTTACATATTTTTTCTTTTATAATGAGTGGTTACTGCTGTGGATATCGCTCTGTGTAAATAAAGTTCTGATTGGCCAGTGGCCAGGCAGGAAGTATAGGCGGGACAAGAGAGAAGAGAATTCTGGGAAGTAGAAGGCTGGGAGGAGACACCGCCAGCCGCCGCCATGAAAAGCAACATGTAAAGACACTGGTAAGCCACAAGCCATGTGGCAAAGTATAGACTAACAGAAATGGGTTAATTTAAGATTAAAAAAGCAGATAACAAGAAGCCTGCCACGGCCATACAGTTTCTAAACAATGTAAGTTTCTGTGTGCTTTCTTGGTTGGGTCTGAGCGACTATGGGACTGGCGGGTAAGAGAGATTTGTCCTGACTGGGGCAGGCAGGAAAACTCCAACTACAGGTTACTGTTTCTAAAACTCAGTTTATTCTTCTGTAAAACAGGAATGATAGTACTTAAGAAATCATTGTGACTATGCAACATACCAAAAACCTACAACTGTGCATCCACATCTAAGATCACATTTCACTGAGTGAGAATCTTTCTAGCCCACTATGCCTGTCCTAATAATGCCATTAGGCAGCATCAGGAGGCATTAGGATACCATCACATAATCTCATGCCACAGCAGTGAATAAGAACTTCCTGTGTTTATGTCCATCCAGAGGATAAATTACTTTCAGAAAAGTATTCAGACAAGAAATACAACTTTTTTAAATGATTTAATACCTTGAAATGAAAGACCTCTACATTAAATTTATTATATACAAAATGCAATTGGCTACTATCCCATAATGATGACACACTACTATTAAACATGACAGGCAATATCTCTATTTCATGGAGCATGACATCTTGAGGGAAAATAAATAAATAATCAGATCAAAAACTTCAAAGACAATAATTTCAATGAAAGATTTGAATGTGATGGGGGCCTATGAGGTAGTAAGTTGTTTAGATAGGAGAGATCACCATAATTTATCAATGGGAATAACATTTTTTACTAATATTAATGAGCCATAAAAGTGCAATAGTTAACCCTGAGCAAATTTAGCATAAAAAATACTTCTGAGAGAAAAAACAGACTCCAGTTTTGTTTGTATGTATTTTGACATGTATCATGAAGCTCAGGTTGGCATCAAACTTACTATGTGGAGAAGCTGCATATCACTCCACCTTCATCTCCTAGGTACTCAGATTATAAGTGTGTGCATTCTTGCCTTTAGACTCTGAGAAGTAGAAAAATCACTCATTGTGTCTAGAAGATGGGATGAAATCTACCATGGGATAAGATGAAAGCAGTTTTATTTTATTTTATTTTATTCTCAGCCTGTGTTATCCAGTATATGGTAGATATGGTTAAGAAATTAGATTTCATTCTCAGATGACAGGAAAACAAGTCAGATGCTTCAATAATTAGGAAAACGATGCATTATAATTTTCTATGTGAGATGATTGACTTCAATGTTAAGATAGAAGAGAAACAAGACTCTGAAACTAGGATTCAACTATTAAAAGTGAAACATTATTGGGTTTTCCATGTATTTGGAAGGTACTGTTGAGATGATTTACAGAACATACTGGTTTTTAGGAAGACTAAAGTCAAGGATGACCTCTAGTTTTCTGCAGAAAAACTGGGCACCAGGTCCGTTACTCAGAAGATAAATCTGTTGATGTGGCTTTAAAACATAGGTTGACTGGAATACATTAGACTGAATGGACTATCAGAAGTGCAAGCTCAGCATATGAGTCTTAAGGAGATGACAGGAGCTAAGTCAGGTAGACATAAAAGGACAAATGTAAAATGGGAACACAATGATCTGAGAAACATCAGTTCATCCAAAGTAAAGGTGCAGTAGACAGAGAATTAAATTAGGGTCGACAAGACAAACCTTGTTCTTCAGAGCAATGGTGATTTGTTTCCTATGAAATTGCTTCTGTTTCCCCACAGCTTTATTAAGTTGTAATTGATATACAATAATCTGTCTATATCTAAAGTATCCAATTCTATAAGTTTTGAGAAAGTTAGTCTTCAGAAAAGTCACCACTGTAGTAAAGATAGTGACCATGTCCACCACCTATTGTGACCCTTTGTAAATTCTCTTTGTAGATTTGCCTTCATTCCCTGGGACCCCAGGTAAGCTCTAGGCACAATTCTGGGACCACAGTTAAGCTGCATATTAAATATGTTATTTGTAATATGCATATATTATTTTGTTTGACTTATTTTAATCAAAACAGTTAAATGGCTTCTGTATTGCTGTATACATCTATAGTTCATCTTTTCAAGTTGCTGATTAGCATTTCATTGTATGAGAATGTCAAAATTTCTTTTCTTATTGATGGTTATTTCTATTTCAGGTCTTTGATGATTACAATAAAGCAAGTATGTAGGAATGTTCATATATAACTCATTTTATAGATTTAAATTTTACTTCTTCTTGGAGAACATGTAAATAGAAGAACACATGGATTATATGGTCAGTATTTTTCTAAACATTAATTTTAATAGATCATTGTTTTGTGACATGATTATATATTTTGTTTCCATAAGAAGTATATACAAGTTTTAGTTCCTTGACATCTGCAATGACAGCTGGTATCTTCATATTTATTAATTTTAGCCATACTAATAGGTATGGGGTATTTCATATTTCTGAAAATATTCTTGAACTTTTTAAATAATATTTTTATTTAGATATTGTTCATTCAGTACCAATGGGGCTTTACTTATCTTTTGATTTCATTATTATGTGTTTTTGAAACAGGATCTTACATACCTCAAGTTAGACTTTGCAGCTGAGGGTGACCTTCCTGCCTTGCTTCCTGAGTCCTAAGATTACAAGTATTCACTGGTTTATTCTATGTAGTCAAACCCAGAGCCTTTTGTATGCTGGGAAAATACTTTACCAACTGAGCTACATCTCCATCCCTTTTACTAAGATGTTGAGCGATGGTGAGGGTAGTTATTTGCTACTCCTAAGGTAAACTTCTCTCAGGACTCTACTGAGAACTGCTTTAATTTGTAGTTTTTTTTTTTTTTTTCCAAGATGATTCGTGAGACAAGTTCTTTTGTTTTGTCTTGTTTTCTGAGTGTAACATCTTTGCCCTGTTTTCCTCACTCTTTCTACATGTTTATTTCTATGGCCTTCTGTTGATCTCCTCACATGTAGGGTCTTATTATTGTTATTTTGAATATTTTCTTACTTCCTTGAGTGTCCATTATCCACTCTTGTTTTATTTTGTCTTATCTGGACCCTACCTTTCCTCACCTGTGAGCTCTGTTTTCCAAAGCAAGGGGATATGCTGCGGTCTGCCTAAGCATTTCACTGTGTTTCATCACCCTTGTAACAAAGGCTGGAATCTCTCTTGAGGCAGAAGAGTGTAGTAAGAGGCATTTCTTCTGAATTACTAGTCTCTCATTAGTATTGATATTTCATTTCCAAATTCAATTTAATATATATGTATGTATATATATATTATTTTTAAATGACTTGCTTTACTACAGCAATGTTCTAATTTCTGTAAGACTTTAAATCCATTGCAATATCATGTGTACATTGATATTTTTATAAAATTCTGTAGATTAGTGGTTAAGCATTATCATGAAAATTAAAAATCAATAGAGTACCCATGAAGCTGAAAACCTGTCTTTCCTTCTCACTTATTTTCCTAAGCTCAAGGAGGCCTTGGTTACTCAGTTAATACATACTCACGTTATTATGCCATATGCCATGTCATTATCTACAATAAGCAGATATTATATGAAACATTATTCTTGTTATTTGAGACACAGTAATCCACACCATAATATCTAGTGTGGGACACTGATACAAAACTGTTTGGCCAGTTCATTGCAACCATTGTCCAAGAGGATCATCATAGCATCTCAAAGGTTATTTAAAATGCTTTCCATTTCCAAACACAAATTACAAGTATGAAATTTATAACTCATGAGGATTTGACAATGTATCTGTCTACATCAAAGGATTGAATGAGTTAGGCAAGACTTTGGAGCTCACATCCCTAGATTGGTGTATTTAGAAGCTACGGGGAAAAGCTTGACTCCAGAAAAAGGCAAGGAACATCTACCATATTTTCTGTTTTTCTATGACTTGTGTTGAGAGGGTTCATTACTTAATTTTGTTCTGCTGCAAAACAGTGCCATAGATTGGATACTTTACAAATAGTTTGACTTACTGTTTTATGAGATGAGAAATCCAAGATCAAGGCAATCTCCAGCTGGTGAATATTCATATCACAGAGGCAAGAAGAGGCCACATTCTTGTGTATCAACTCACTCCTAGAATAATATCACCACATTCATGATGGCAGTGTTCTCATGTCCTGAGCTCCTATATTAGGCCTTGAGTTCAACCCCCTTGCATTATGGTTGTCTCTAGCACTGGTACGTGGGGAATGTGTTTATACTTCAACAGAGCATCTGCCTCTTCCTAATCCATCAAGTCCAAAGGTAGAAGTTTTGTTTCTTTTTCAGTTTTGTCCATAAAATAAAATCAAAGTCATTATCTAAGAATGAGGAAGGACAGATGACTTAACAAGATAAATAAGGATGTAAAAGTATTCTCTTTGAGAATAATAATGGAGATCTCTTGTTAAATTGCATTCTAATTTTTGATATTTACTTTAAATTTATATAGTTTCAAAAATGTAGATTTGGGGAAAGGATTAAAAGGTAAATGTATACAAGTTAAAATACCTTGAATATTCACGAAAAACTGGAAGCCCAGTACTAGATGTGACAGATCCAATTCTGCTTGAAATAAGAATGAAGAGTGTTATAATGCCTACAATCAGTTGAAAGGGGACTGTTTTCAGGGTGCCAATGCCCAAGGTAGAAAGTAGAAAGAGCCAATACTTTAACAAGCACTTCACTACACCAGAGCATATCACCAACAGCTTAGTTTTCTAAGGTAAAGAAAATGTCAATGAATAATTGGTCTGTGCCTTTAAAACTATTTTCTGCACAATTGGTGGAGAAAACTAGATGCCCATTGGTTTCTATGCTGGTTATGTCCCTTCCTGTATGATAGGTACAATTCCATAAGAAACACCCTAAATCTAATCATTATACACATTATTAATGCTATTTCTTTTCATAGATGTTTCTTTTTGTATTTTTCCAGTGTTATTGTTTGTGCATCTGTTTTGTAGTTTTCTTGAGAATGCTTTCAGGTTTTTTCCAGATATACACACATTAGTCCAGCAGCCAGGGCAAGCTTCTGGTTTATGTCTCCCAGTCTTTGCCATATTTTCAGCGTATGTAGACAATGTTTCCATTTGATCCTTGTATTTTATGCCAGTGAATCAAAGGAAAGCACATTAAATTTGAAATGTTAATCCTACATTTTTTCTCTTCTCAATCACCCACTCTATAAACAATAAATATTAAATAAATTTACATCGGTACCAATAACTTTGTAATTTACCAATATTCTAAACTCATCTTTCATTTTGTAAACTTTTTGCTAACATTACTTATATTTTTATAGGATATGATGTGCTATACTGTTTGTATTTCACAATGAATGATTAAACCCATTTAATTCACATTAGCTACTTCATATCCTTATTATGAGGTAAGAACACTTGAAATTTAATTTCAGAGTAATTTTCAAATATGTAACATACTGTGAAGCATTATTTTTATCATAAAATAGTCAGTATGGTATTTAATAGATCTAAAAATTTTTCCTTTTTACGGTATAATCACAATTTGGTACCTTTTACCCAAATCTTCTCACCATACTTCCAAGCATCCTCTGCAGCTGCCATTGTACTTTCTACTTAAGTAAGTCCAACTTTATAGATTCAACATGTCAGTTTTGTCTCCCAAACTTTCTTATGGCCATAACATTGCAACAGACTAGTAGTTGGAGCAATGATAATTAATATGATCCCTGCCCTCATTAAGAACTGTCTTATTAAGACAACATATATGACAATGAAGGAAAAGGAACACCTCACTCTGAAACCCCTCTGCTTCCAAGACTTTTCCAAGGATGTTGAAATGTTTATGCATTCAGAGAGGAAGGGCAAAATTGTGGAAAGGCTAAAATGGTAGAATGTAATCCTTATTTCAGGGGTTCAGTAAGGAGTGTCAAAAGAAGTCCAAATATACTGTGAAACAAGGGGGGAACATGTGGCAGTGGGAAAGGCCATGCCTTGACAGGGTGAAGGGTTTGCTTGGACTACCACATTTTACTAGGAAATGATGAAACTGGTGGTGAACTTGGGAAAGATCTTGAAAAATGTTCCCTCAACTCTGAACTAAGTTCAGAGAGGAAATGGTTAGCCTACCACAGGCTCCTCTAAGTATCATTTGGTTAAAAAAATTAATCATGTTTCTTTCAAAATAATAAGAAGTCGTTACTGTGTGCTCTTCATGGGCTGCTGAAGATTTTTATTGGGTTAGCCTTGCCAGTTTAAGTGTCAGCTTCCCCTTGTCCTGCCAAGCTCTTCCTGTGAGGTTTATTACTCTACCTTCTATGAATTATCCACTAAACATATTCATAGGCATCTTGACTTAATCTAGGACAAATGGTCCTCAAAGAAGAAATTTCCCTTTCTTCCTTGATGTTCACATTTACTTCAGAAATGTGTCTGACAACGTAGCTTATATTTTTTAAACCTTTCCCTGCTCTTCTTACTCCTTGTATTGTGAAATGATCTAAGAGTTTTAAGTGACACTGGAAAAGAACAAAGCAAACCAGCAGCTAGGGAAAGCCAGTGTGCTCCATCATTTTCTGCTCTGAAGAGATAACCTGATCAATGACATGCTACAGTGATTTTACCATAAAGCCTAGTTATTGTTTTGGCTTTTGCACATTAAAACTAGCAATGGTTCAATTAGAAGGGTCATGTTAAAAATTTTCTTGACAACTCTGAAGTTTCTTATTGGTTGCCTAGATAATCAACCCCTGCTCCCATCCAGGAAGTCTCTGCTCAAATGAGAGACTTCTGAACCCAAGAGAATACTTATTCATTTGAAATAATATGAAGGAGCCCACCATGCAGTGAATGAAACATCAAGAAAATGTAAATATCTTTACAGTGGTGGAATTCCCGAAGTGCAGTGCAAGACGCTTCTAACAGAAAACAGCTGTTCCATGTGTATCTACAACCAGGCAAAAGGAAGAATGTAATTCAGATAACTTGAGTCATTACAAACCAGTTTAAAAGCAGCTTTAATGTCCTCGGATATTAATGAAAGTCAATGAGCAGCATTAAATACTTTGCCCTTCAGGGGCTGTCACTGGTCAGCTCTGTGCTGTTTGTTTCTGAGTTAATCAAATTACTATATCATTGTTGCATTTGTATTCTCTACCATTAATGCAGAGAGTCTCTGAGGGAGGAAAGGAATGTTCTTGGCACCTTAATCCCATGGGGGCTCAGGGAAGGCACTCACTTAGATTACCCCTGTTGATGTAGTGGCGTAGATGAAGATTGGTGGCAGGCATCAGTGTTTACTGTGTCTAAAAACTGAGTGAGATCCTGTTATCCAGGCAAAATAAGAAAGGCACACTCAAAGAAGAGAAAGAAACTATAATCAGACACATGTAGTGGTGTTAATATCATAATCTGCTTCTCCTTGTGAGGTTCAGACATTAGTATAATTTATAATACGAATGGAAGTCATTTCAGAACAATTAGTCCTGCGATG
Source organism: Onychomys torridus (assembly GCF_903995425.1). NCBI lineage: Eukaryota > Metazoa > Chordata > Mammalia > Rodentia > Cricetidae > Onychomys > Onychomys torridus. The sequence goes on along the minus strand of NC_050457.1, from coordinate 4,291,098 downwards.
GAACTAACTGTTATCAAAATAAAACCACATTCTGAGTGATACTGATACTTTCCACTTGTACTTGGCAAAAAATATCTTTCCCCCCAGCAGCAGAATGGTTAAAATGAAGAAGCCAGGTTATTACACATTTCAATTCCAGAGTCAAATATAAAAATTTCTATTATAGGGACAATTAATTACATCTCAAAATGGCAAATGTGCATCCTTGTCAGGTAGAGTGTACTCTGATGGCCTTTCCTCAAACACTGAATGTGGAGATTTGATCTCTTCTAATGGTGCCGAGAAAAGGGTAATTACGCTATGGTCAAAGCTAATTTGCTTTCTGCCAGATGAACTGTTGTATTTTATTGTACGCTGACATTTTAAAGTAATTACGGCACTGTTGACCTTAGACAATTCCAGTTGTATCGCTGTCTACAGCTGCAGTGCTCGGTCTACCTTTGGCTGGCAGACAGTGGCTGTAACGAGGTAATGACACGGACAAAGAGCACCATATGGGGCTCCTTTGAGATACACAAAGCCCAGTGAAAGGAAACAAGAAAATTTTAACATCATCATTATGGTCACACATCTCTACAACTATAAAGGATTTTGTCCACACAAGCTTGTGTGCATGCCCAGGCACACACAAGCACACAAAAAATCTAAACACTTTGCCTGTTATATCTTAGATGTGTGCATGGGTGTATATGAGCATGTGTGACTGTGCGAGTGTGTTTCTTTTCTAAATGGCAGCATGCATCAAGAAGAAAAAGAGGTCAGGTACAACTGAACGTGACGGACTGGTCCTCCACTGACATGAGTTCAAAGGCTAAAGACTATTGATTGAGATAAAAGCCCAGGTTCTTATCTAATGTTAAAGACACTCCTTGTTGTCTGAAAGCTGTGCACATAATTAGGCAGAAAGACAAGCACTTTAGCTGGAAAATCACTAGAGGCTGAGCTTCCTGAAACTCAGATTTTCATTTACAGAAGAAGTTATTATTTGTTGATATATTTTAACATGCTCTCTGACTGCCTTTTCTATGGTAGAAATAAAATGTGTTCAGTATTGATCTGGTTAATATATTCCTGAAAAGATAACAAAATAGATTAATATAACTCAAAAATAATAATGATTCATTTTTTTCAAGCAAAAATAAATAGTAGGTGGAACCCTGGAATTACAGGTGAGAAGAGACAGAAGAAAACTAAGCCTTAGTACTGTTGAACATTTTACTGTGCTTATTAGGATGTGTGGAAAGGAACTACAGAAATGTGAGCTAGCACACAATAGGAGAGGGATGTTGCCCACACCACAGCTTATGGCCTACTTATGCAATTATTACAAGAAGCAAAGTAAAAATCAATTTATTCCCTATTAAATTACACTTGTATTATCAATCACTCTTTGAGTAATTTTCAAAAGGGTGCATGAGTCATTACTTCATTGAAGAAAAACTAATGCAAATGATGTTACAGAGGTGGTGGCAATTGCCACCATGTCCTCGGGTAATTCAAGCTGTGGGATGTGTTAAAGTTTGTTTCCCAGCCCCCCACTACCACTGATTTTCTTTATGTTTGAAGATCTTACTGCTAGAATATTTTTGCTTTCATTTTAAAGACTAGGTTTATTTGGAAGAATCCCCACTAAAATAGAAATTGCATGGAACTGAGGCATATATTAAAATGATCATTTGCAAAATGTTAATTTTGTGTGGTGCACAGTTAGGATTTAACCCTCTTGTAATACCAATAAAAAGACATTCTAGAGCACAGAAATATCCCTCTGTGAGGTCCTATTTGTTACATGCTTAGTCTTAGGATATAGTGATTAATCCTGATTTTATATATATAAAATCATATAATATATGTGTGTGTGCATAGCAAAAAACAAATACAGTTAAAGAATATTTACCTAACTGAAATTCTGGCTAGTTTTAGAATAAGTCAAATACTCTGACAGTTATTTTAAAGAGGATATATCCAATAAAAAGCATATTCTAAAACCTGCAAAGGGAACACTTTTAAACATATGAAAACATTCTGAGTGTTTAAAGTGGTATCCTAAAAGAAACTTATAATTCCAGTACATTGGATGTTCATAGATTGATACAGGAGTCTCAAAGCATATCACAAAGCACAACTGAAAAACATAAGCAACCACCATATTTATGTTCTAGTTTTGGTGTCATTAGGAATAATTGCACATGCCCAAGAGACAACTGTTTCATCTTATGAATATCCCTGACTGTAGAACTTCACCACACACACTGAAAGGTAAGCAAACCTCCCCATTCATACTTTCAGAAACTTAAAAAATGTTATTTCTTTGGAGTGTACATAGTTTTGTGGAATTTGTATTCTCTTGCCTAATGATGTCTACTTTGCAGCTCCAGAGCAGTGGAACAAGGAGAAGAAAGTGAAGAACAATTTCCAAAAGCTGAATTTATCTTAAAAAGAAAGACAGAAGAAGAAGTGGAATGAAAGCCTCTGTATCATATTTCTCACAGAGGAATGGAGTGAGGGAGATACATGAGGCTGTGGAGTCACAGAGGCAGGAGACGCATCCTGATAGATTGAGAATGAGTAGTGGAAAGAAGGAGGGTGACATGTAGTAAGAAATCACTTCCTTGCATTCAGAGTGAGCGATGCAGCTGCAGGAGCAGAGAGGCAGATAGATGGAGTTACCAGTACAGATAAGCAGAAAGCAACACCAGGGATGTAGGGGACTGTACAAGCCCACACTCTAAAGAAAGTGCACAGCATCATGGAGCATTTTCTGCGATATTTGTGACCTAAAAGCCCAACTATTTAAATACTGATGAAGTCTTATAATGGTCAATGAAGAAGCAAAACAGATAATAGTCATATATAAGAGCTCTGAGTTCTAATCTTCACTATTGATTTTTTAAATTATTTTTAGACATCTTTCAGAATGCATATAAACATTATTATTGTTTTGACTGTGCTTTGTGAAGTAGTACCAGTTAGGTCTGAGAGATTTTAAAATAGATGCACAACTGCAGCTTTATATAATATCACATTTAACTCCACTGATTATTTTAGAAATCTTTTTATGCCAATAAAAGGTGATAGACAGATGAGTGTGTAGACAGTGAAGATGGTAAACAAACCCAGAACAATGAGAACAGTTTTTGGGCAGGTTAGTGTATTAAAGCATGAATTTAAAAATCTTGTAGAAAGTTCTAGAGATGTGTAGAAAGCAAGACAATGTTCTCAAGTCTCCTGAAAATGGGCTATTTTTTTATGCAAAGCTATTTTGAGCCATAAAAAGACAGTAACTCTAATCAAGTCTACAGATTCATTAAGGACCATAACTAGATCGAGGTCAGATATGTGACCCTCCAATCTGGGTGCACTTAGCTGAAGCAATGGCATTTCATCATTACTCTCTTGAATTTATTGTCCATGAAATAGGCTGTTGCCTGCTTTTCTATCAAAACAAATATAAAGACTAATCCAGCACGTAAAAATGTAAGTCGGGCTATTGAATCTTTGTAGCTAGCCTGAATATACTGCACAGCAAATGAAATGTTCACAACAGTTAAAAGTATCCGCCTTAATGGAATGTATTATCTCCCCTAAAGATCTATTGCGTGAAGTGACTTTTATTAATTTCAGGAAATGGAAAGCAATCTTTGTATGTCTGCCTTTCCTTAAATGTCATCTGTGGAGGAAAAGTTTAAGACAGCCCCAACATTTTACTTTCTATATCAAAATATGGCTGAAAACAAAGACAAAAGATGCTGAGAAACTATGGAAGGCCAAAACACCAGTACTAGCAAAGATATTCTGCACAGAGGTAAATATTAATAAGACGGAAAAAATTAAGGTACCTTAAGTAGAAAAAATGTACATAGGAATTTTTACACATTCATTTTTATATATAGATTTTAAGATAATCAATTAATGATAAGAATTCTTTCAACACCGATTTAGTTAAAATATTAGGTTTACATATTTTATATATTTATCATTTTAATTTTATTTTTATTTATATTTTACTGATAACACAATTAAAAATGAAGCAAACCCAGATCATTACAAAGTTTATTAAATTAAATCCAATCTTCAGTTACTACCAATTTTCTTTATTACATGCAGCTTGGCTTTCAGTCCAATCACAAATTGGCCTTTTCAATCACAAATTTAAATATTTCAGATAAGTTACCATTTTAGATTATATTGGAGAATTATTTTATGCACATTCCTACCAAAAAATAAATTTTACATAGATGAGCCTAAATTAAGAGTCAGACAGAAAATGATTACTTTTTTCTTTCTTTTTTTTCCTTCCATTTTTCTTTTCTGAATGATGAGTGACTGTCAGTGTGTGGACGCCTCTTCTCAGGGAATGTGTGAAACTGTCACCCCGCTATATCTGCAGGACAATCCAGATGTTACCCACTATGAAATCAGGATCTCAGCTTTGTGATGATTGTCAAATGAGGGCCACTTAACTATGTGCCTGAGTCCCAGAGAAATGACACTTGGAAAGCGTTGAAGGATGCCAATATCTCTCCACATTTCAGACCCGTGTTTCTCTTCTAGTGAGCTTGCAATATGCCCTTCCAAAGTAATATTAAAATACTTAATAATCTATTTTGGAAAAGAATGGACTTCACCTCTGAACAGACTTCATTAGTGCTCATATAGAAAGAAAATTTTGTGCTTTACAGGTTCCCTCTAATCATAGCTATGGAAGCTGAGGAATTCTGATCTGAGGACAATACGTGCCACACTGGCATCTCGGCCTGTTTATGTAGGTAATGGCTGGTTTAGGATCTCTCTGAACTGTCACGTAGCATTTGAATTAATGAGGCCATGAGGTCTAAGGTCCGTCCCTAAAAGCCCTCTCTAGATTAGGGTCTATTAAACTTGCCACAAGCTGCTCAATGTTGAGAAGTGACAGCAGAGACTCTTTTAATTTAATGTTTTGTTCTAATTTTTATTCCATTTTTCATTTGAATTTAGAGTACCAAATATATTATTTCCACATTTCTTAGCAAATATCTACTAAACTTCCATTGAAGAAATTTCTATACATATATTAGGCACTAAAAATGATCTTTATGAGTTAATCAATATTTCAAAGGAACCATTATCAAAATATAAATTTAGAGAGAGAATTATGTTTAAGAAGTTAAATTGTGAGTTTATATATGAGCCAATTAATTTTACATTCTATTGCTCTAAATTGAAGATTACAAAGTGCAGCTATAATTCCAAACTAAAATAATTGAAACTATAAAAATGTTGATATGTATAATAAGGAATGAAAAGAGGACACTATCACGGTGCACTCATGTAAAGCACAAATATTATCACAAAAGAAACAATTAGTTTTCTGTAAGGACCATGTTAGTATCATCCTCCTTTATTTTCTGGACATAAGTTTCATTTTTTCTTGGACATATTTTGTTTAATTCCTGTATAACTTCAATCTCTATTCCAGATGCCTATAGTTTTTCTGGATTGTGATCCCATTAATAGAATTTTTGTTTTGCTTTTAAGTTTTGGAATGCAAATTCAATTTAATGTTCCCAAATGCAATAGGTGCTTAGCCTTTATTTTCCTGCACATTATCATTAGATGGTCAAAATATGAGGTTATTTTCGGAGTGATTATGATGATGTTGACGAGGCCTGACACTTACGCCACTTCAAACGCACAACCACCAACAGTTCCATTGCAACAAAAGAGCTCCCAGCATAACACATTTTAATAGTCAGCAGAGTTGTGAATTCACAGCTCTGCACAGCAGGTGTGGCTGCACATCTTTGCGCCCCCAAATACATTTGCTCATCTAATCTGACAGATTAGACAATGGCACAAAACCTCCATCACCAATGTCTAAACAAAGAAGTTATTTCAAGAGAGGCAAAGCTCCGTGCAGACTGTGTTGCCACTAATAACTTTTCCAAGCAGAAAACAATGTATATTTTATTAATGAAAAACAAATTGCAGCAGGCAAGATGAATGTCTTGGCTTTTCTGACATTTTAAATAATTTGCTTTCTCTTCCCTTTTGTGCCTCTAATATTTACCTCCATATCAATCTTTATGCAATTTTGTTAATTAGCTGTGGTGCTGGCAGTGGAAAATAGAAGGCTTCATTTCATACTCTAAGACCTAAAAGCCTCATGCAAAAGAAAATTGTGTGGTTTTCATGTTATGTTTTGGTGTGTTTGTGTGTGTGCGTGTGCATGCATACGTGTGTGTGTGTGTGTAATTACATTGGAAAGTATCACTTTTAAGTATGGTCAGAGTTAAGTTGGATTTCGGATATTCATTCTCTAGAGATAGGCACTTAGGCAAGGACTTTCAGTAAGAAAAGACAACCTGATTTACTATTCAACTTCATCACAGCAGAAAAGTAAACATCAGACTAGAGATGTGCATGTTTTCCTTAAGGGAAGGCCCTGTGTATTACTGGGCTTGGCGTCTTGGTCAAGGCAGCACTTATCCTGAATTAGGAGGAGGAAATAGCAGTCCTGGTGTATAGCAGGTCAGTTGCAAATGTCGACTTGAACAATTCACAAATCAGGAGCCTGACTTCAGTCAGGAGCTTGTGGAACCTCCCCTAGCATTTTCCTATTATTTAAAGATCATGTAGGGTATATCAAGAGTATGTTCGATGAAAATATTAAGTTAGAGATAAATTCTGTAAGTGTCAGGAAGCACCAGCTCTGCTAAGTAGTTTCACTTCAAACAAGAGGGTTGCTAGTTTTGTCAACAGTAGGAGGTCATGGAGGGCTGCCAAAGAGAACAGACCTGTTTCAGTAAAATGCCTCCAGTTCTCAGCAATCATAAGATCTCCTGTACTGTTTTATTGCTAATATTTAAACTTTGGCATTTCATCTTCTGCTGACAATTTCTTGAGTTGGAAACCTTCAGCACAGAATGAGTTCACACACACACACACACACACACACACACACACACACACACACATGGCAATGAATCACAGTGCACTCTCTGACAAGTTTAAGTGATTTTTCATTGTCTTGTTGTAAGACTGGGAAGGACAAGGAGTGTGAGATTGATAAAGTTGTACTGTAAACTCTTGCTCTGTCTTTTGAGTGGCTGCCTGAAACTTACATGATATGTACTAGTAAAAAAAAAAATCCTGAACAGTGAGAAGATAATTTACTGATGGAACAGTTTCACTAATAAATTTCAGTGTTGTTTACATTTTATAATATGTTGTAATTGATCCTAAAATGAACATATGCTGCACTTTCCTCTTTGAGTGTTTAAAAGCAATTTTAAAACACAAAACTGAAATGGCCTTTCAGATTTGTTATTATCTTAATAACCAAACTTGAAAGTTAAAACACCTAGAATTGCAGGATTTCTCAGGTAATGAGTGGAAAAATTTGAAGTGCTTGATTACCAAGGCCATCTCTCACTTGCAGTGCAAGCATTGCATTGGAGAATCAGCTACCGCAATGCTCATTTGGATTTTCTCTTGTCTTTATAGAAAAGGGCTCTTTTGAAATGAAGTACATTAAGGCCTTCTTGTGACTGACAGTGAAAGCACCTTGCAAATAGAATAATAAATGCTCAGTTCTATTTTCTGGGCACAAAGTAGTACTATCAAGTACTTATACTGCTCCTATCATTGTGATTCTTAATGAGACTTTTATTAGAATTTTTTGATTTTTACCTGTTAGTATTATTCAAGCCCTTAAGATATATAAGAACAAATGCAAATTACTCATAATATAAATGAGAATCTCACATATTCCTAATGATATCCTGGAGTTGTGAGATATAATTAACATCAGAGAGTGCCTGGGGAACCCAGGCAGAAACAAAACTGGAACTTCAGCTTTATTATTAGAAACGTGTTGATGCAGAACTCACAGGTGGGTCTTGCTCCCTCAGCTGCCCCTATTTTCTTGGAGAATGGTTCAAGTATTTAAACCTTTCTTGCTGCCTTGGCTGGTTTTTAATACAACCCGTGCGTGGAGAACTCTGACACTTTGGGGCAGACATTATGCTGTATTGTAGTACAGCAATATCTGTAAGCTATGCATGGCCACCTTTATTGTTTTAGTGTTTTAAAAGCTTTGTTCTGCTTTAGAATTACATTAAGAACATAAATTTCAAACTCAGAGTCGTGAGTCCTTACGACGCTGTCTGCATGTGTGCTTCTCAGCACAGGGTTGTTTCATTTAATATTAAGCATTCCTCTCACACTTTTTTTCTATTTTTGAAAACCATTTGAAATGAATAGACATACACCATAGGATTCTAGACTGAGAGCTGGTGACAGACTGAAGCCTAGTGGCCTCTTGTGCAGACACTGCCCAGAGAACATTTGAAGTTGCTACAGTTTACAAAGAGGCTGATCTTCACAGAAGCCAGATTTTCTAAAAAAAGAAAAAAAAATTAAAGCCATTTTGCTCCTAATCATAGACAAGCATTATAGATCTTAAAGCAAGGCTGTGATCAGGTAATATTTTTACTCATACACTTTTAAATGGAGACTAGAAGCTGCACAATTTTGGATAAAGATTTTATATCCAGATAAATTCCATGGAATCACCTGCAAAGCAACTGTGAATACCGTGTTTCTGAATAATACCTTGTGCTATTCATTAATCAAACTAAAATAATGGAAAAGCACAGAAATTATTCTGAACTGATATGAAATAAGCCATGCCCCTGCCACTCTACTGGTCATCATATATTTAGGAAGAGTTTTTGCTTTAGTCTACACAGAATAACAAAACACAGTCTCCCTTCCTTGTGATCAACATTATCACTTCTGGCCACTTCCAGGAAAAAGGAAGTTATTGCAGTGTTTTAGGGCAAAGATGTTAGAAGATGATGTTCTTGACCACTGGTTTACTCTTACTGATCCAGTTTAAAGAGTTCAAGTTTTAGTCGTGACCTGTGATCAACATGGTGTAGCACAACGATGTCATGATGCTTTTGTGCTTGGCCATCACAGGCTATTGAATTATAATTTGCTTTATTTAGTGTTAAAGGTATTGATTTTACTTATTTGAAACAAATCACTAGGTGCTGAGTATTTATGCTTTTTTTTTTTTTTTTTTTTTTTTTTTTTTTTTTTTTTTTTTTTTTTTTTACTGTCAGGGAAATAGAATTTACAACGAATGGTCAAGAAACAGTTTACTATAAAATTGTTTATATTTCACTTAATCTTTGAAGTTCATGCTGGAACAATTTTAAATCTCTTAGTCTTATAGATAATAAGTGATATATGTTTGCCATCACTTGACTTGTAAAATATTGGACCAGCAAAATGGGAACTTTATTATAATGTTTTAGGGACATAATTAAAAAAAAAAGGACTGTGCATATTTATTGACACCTATGAATAACTTTGTAACTGTTCTTGTCACCATAGAATATCTATCAGTACTGTTTTCCTACACAAGTCAGTTATTAAAACTCAGGAAACATGGTATCTTCTCAATTTGGACATATTAACATGTCATAAATATGTTCAAGAGAAACACAGAGTTTAATATGAAATTTTACTGCTATACCTGTATTCCCACTGAAGTCCCATAAAGAACTAAAGTCTCTAAGGTAATGTCTACTGGGCTGTCTAGTAATCATTTTATCTATCTGTCTTGCTAGCAGTCATATCTATTCCTCATAGTAACCGTTTCTAACTCAATCCATTTTCTCCAAACCCTTATGCTAACTCCAACCCTCACTAGAGAAATAACCGTTGCTCTTACAGAGTCTTCATTGAGGGGATATAAATCAAGAAGAGTCAGCTCTTTCAAATTGCTGACATCTAACAGATCCCTATTCTGAGTGATCTTGTCTCTCTCTATCAGCCACTAAAACTGCTGCAGTCGGAGACACAGACACCACTGGCATTGATTAGGGGAAGACGCAAGTGACTGCTCTCCCACCTGGACAGGCCCACTCTTTAGGCCCTAAGCCCCGAGGAACACCCCGCGTTCATCCTCCCATCATGGCCCCAGAAGCCAGTCATCAGGTAAAAGTCCTGCAGGCAAGCTGCTCCACCATCCCAACTACCCACTGGACTCTGCAATGTACAAGTTCCACTTTGCCCACAAACCAACAGAAGCCATCATCTTCCCCTGGGGCAACTGTTTGCCACAGCATCAGCTGACCCCAAAGACACATGCATCACCTGTACCAATTTGAGGAAGAGATGGGTAGACAGCAGTGTAAGAATGCATTCAACAACATAAAGAGCAATATGCTACCACCAAAACAACAGCAAGACCTGGACATCCCAATTCAGAGGAAGCAGAAGAAAATGACATTAAAAATAATCTTATGAAGATAATACGGGCCCTTAAAGAGGAAATGAAAAATTCCCTTAAAGATATCAAAAAAAGGCAAACAAAAAATGGAAGAAATCAATAAATTCCTTAAAGAAAGCCAATATAAAACAATCAAACAAGTGAAAGAAACTTAAGGAACTGAAAATTGAAATAGAGGCAATAAAGAAAACACAAACCAAGGAAATATTGGGAATGGAAAATCTGGGTAAATAAATAGGAAGTATAGATGCAAACATAACCAACAGAATAGAAGAGATAAAAGAATCTCAGGTACTGAAGATATGATAGAGGAAATAGATCCATAGGTCGAAGAAAAGGTTAAAACCCATGAAACATCCAGGAAATCTGAACACCATGAGAAGACCAAACATAAGAATAATAGAGATAGAAGAAAAGAAGAATCCCAGCTCAGAAGCACAAAAATATATATTCAACAAAATCATAGAAGAAAACTTTTCCAGCCTACAGAAGGATGTGACTATGAGTATACAAGAAGCTTACAGCACATCAAACAGACTGAACACACAAAAAAGATCACCTCACTACATAATAATCAAAACACAGATTAAAGAAAGAATTTTAAGAGCTACAATTAAAAAGGCCAAGTAACATATAAAGGTAGTCCCATCAGAATAATACCCAACTTCTCAATGGAGACTCTGAAAGCCAGAAGGTTATGGACAGACAGCATGTAAACACTAGAGACCACAGATGCCAGCCCAGACTACTATATTCAGCAAAGCTTTCAATCACTATAGACAGAGAAAACAAGATATCCAATGACAAAACCAGATTGAAATAATACCTATCCACAAATCGAACCTTACAAAAGTACTAGAAGGAAAACTTTAACCCAAGGAATTAGATGCACTCAGGAAAATACAGGCAATAGATAATCCCATACCAGCAAATTCCAAAGAAGGGAAATACACACACTAGCACAACCACCACCAAACCCCCCCAAAAACCAGGAAATAACAATTACTGATCAATAATATCAATGAATTCAATTAACCTATAAAAAGACACAGGCTAACAGAATGTATACAAAAACAGGATCCATCCTTCTGCTGCATAAAAGAAACACACCTTAACTTCAAAGACAAATATTAACTCAGAGTAAAAGGTTGAGAAAAAAAATTTCCAATAAACTGGATATAAGAAGCAAGCTGGTGTAGCTATCCTAATATCTAACAAAATAGACTTCAAACTAAAATGAATCAAAAGAAATCAGGAAGGACATTTCATATTCATCACAGAAAAAGTTCCATCAAGATGAAGTCTCAATTCTGAATATTTATGCCCCAAATACAAGGGCACCCACATTTGTAAAAGAACATTACTAAAGCTTAAATCTCACATTACACTCCACACACTAATATTGGAAGACTTCAATACCCCACTATCACCAATGGACAGGTCTGCCAGACAGAAACTTAACAAAGAAATAAGAGATGTTATGACTCAAATGGGCTTAAGAGACATCTATGGAATATTCCACCTAAACACAAAAGAATATACCTTCTTCTCAGTACCTAGTGGAACCTTCTCTAAAATCGACCACACTCAGTTACAAAGCAAATCTCAACAGAAACAAGAAATTGGAGTAACCCCTGTATCTTATCAAATCATCATGGCTTAAAGTTAGAATTCAACAACAACACAAATTACAGAGAGACTATAAACTCATGGAACCTGAATAATTCTCAACTGAATCACCAATGGGTCAAGGAAGAAATAAAGAAAGAAATTAAACACTTTTTAGAATTCAATAAAAATGAATGCACAGCATAACCAACCTTATGGGACATTGTGAAAGCAGTGCTAAGCAGAAAGTTCATAGCACTTAGTGCCTACATAAAGAAGTTGGAAAAAATCTCACATTAGCAACTTAACAGCACACATGACATCTCTACAACAAAAAGAAATTAACTCACTCAGGAGGAATAGATGCCAGGAAATAATCAAATTGAGTGCTGAAATCAATAAAATAGAAACAAAATGAAAAATACAAAGAATCAATGAAACAAAGTGTTGGTTCTTTGAGAAAATCAACAAGATAGACAAACCCATGCCCAAACTGGCCAAAAGGCAGAGAGAAAGAATATTAACAAAATTAACAAAATTAACAAAATCAGAAATGAAAAGGGGGACATAACAACAGACACTGAGAAAATCCAGAGAATCATCAGGTCATACTTTAAAAATGAGACTTAACAAAATTGGAAAATCTAGAAGAAATGGATCATTTTCTGGATATGTATCACATACCAAAATTAAATTAAGACCAGATAAACAATTTTAATAGACCTATAACCCCTAAGGAAATAGAAGCAGTTATTAAAAGTCTCCCAACCAAAAATGCCCAGCCCAGGTAGTTTTAGTGCAGAATCCTACCTGAATTTCAAAGAAGAGCTAATAGCAATACTCCACAAACTGTTCCACACAATAGCAACATAGAAGGAACATTGCCAAACTCTATTTATGAGGCCACAGTTACCCTGACACCTAAACCACACAAAAACTCACCAAAGAAAGAGAATCACAGACCAATCTCCCTCATGAACATTGATGCAAAACTATACTCAATAAAATATTGGCAAACTGAATCCAAGAACACATAAAAAGGTCATCTACAATGATCAAGTAGGCTTAATCTCAGAGATGAAGAGATGGTTCAGCATATAAAAATCTGTCAATGTAATTCAACATATAAACAAGCTGAAAGAAAAAAAAAACACATGATCATCTCATTAGATGCTGGAAAAGCCTTTGACAAAATCCAATAACCCCTCATAATAAAGTTCTTGGAAAGATCGGGGATACAAGGAACATACCTAAACATAATAAAGGCAATATTCAGCAAGCCAACAGACAATATTAAACTAAATGGAGAGAAACTCAAAGTGATTCCACTAAAATCAGGAACAAGACAAAGCTGTTTATTCTCTCCATATCTATTCAATATAGTACTTGAAGCTCTAGCTAAAGTAATAAGACAACAAAAGGAGACCAAGGGAATACAAATTGGAAAGCAAGAAGTCAAATTTTGCTATTTTCAGATGATATGATAGTATACATAAGTGGCCCCAAAAAAGTCTACCAGGGAACTCCTGCAGCTGATAAACTTCAGTAAGGTGGCAGGATACAAGATTAACTAAAAAAAAAAATAAATAAATAAATAAATAAATAAATAAATAAATAAAAAAAATCAGTGGTCCTCTTATATACAAATGATAAAAGGACTGAGAAACAAATCAGAGAAGCATCACCCTTTACAATAGCAAAACTAATATAAAATATCTCAGGGGTAACTCTAACTAAGCAAATGAAAGACCTGTATGACATGAACTTTAAGTCAGTCTCTGAAGAAAGAAATTGAAGAAGATATCAGAAAATGGAAATATCTCCCATGCTCATTGATAGGTAGGATCAACATAGTAAAAATAACAATCTTACCAAAAGCGGTCTGTAGATTCAATGCATTCCCCATCAGAAGTGTAACACAAGTTTTCACAGAGCTTGAAAGAGCAATACTCAACTTCAATTGAAAAAAAAAAAAAATGTCCACCATAGCTGAAACAATCCTGCACAATAAATAACTTCAGGAGACATCCTCATTCCTGACTTTAAGCTCTACTATAGAGTTATAGTATGTAGTAAAAGTTTTCCTGTGTCCCAGCTGGCCAGCAGTCAGGACAAATCGATCCTACTTTCATACCCCAAGTAAACACACACAGGCTTATATTAATTATAACTGCTTGGCCATTAGTTCAGGCTTATTACTGACTATCTCTTACATTTAAATTAACCCATAACTCTTATCTATGTTTAGCCATATGGTTTGGTACCTTCTCTCAGTTCTAACTTGTCATCTTGCCTTCTCTGTTCTGGCTGGTGACTCCTGACTCTGCTCTTCCTCTTCCCAGCATTCCTTTAGTCTGCTTTCCCTGCCTATACTTCCTGCACTGATTACTGGCCAATCAGTGTTTCATTTATAAATCAATCAGAGCAACACACATTCACAGCATACAAAATGATATTCCGCAGCAATAGTAATAAAAACAACTTGGTATTGGCATAAAAATAGACACATGGATCAATGGAATTGAATTAAATACTCTGATATTAATCCACATACCTATGAACACCTGATTTTTGACAAAGAAGCCAAAAATATACAATGGAAAAAAGAAAGCATCTTCAAGAAATGGTGCTAGCATAGATGTTGACATGTAGAAGACTGCAAGTAGATCCATATGTATTGCCATGCACAGAACTCAAGTCCAAGTGGATCAAAGACCTCAATATAAATCCACTTACATTGAATCTAATAGTAAAGAAAGTGAAAAGTAGCCTTGAAAATATTGGCACTGGAAATCACTTCCAAATATAACACTAGTAGCACAGACAGTGGGGTTGACAATTAATAAATGGGACTTCCCAAAATTGAAAAGCTTCTATAAGGCAAAGAACAGTGTCAATAAGGCAAAATGTCAGCCTATAGAATGGGAAACGATCTTAACCAACCCCACTTAAACAACCTCTGACAGAGGGCTGATTGTGGCCAGGTCCTGTGCAGTTGTTCCCTTTGGGGGAGGGGGCCAAGTAGGCACAGAGTCAAACCCCACAGACTCTGGGAGAATTTCAAAACAATAAGCTTAGTTTATTCAGGAAGAGGCAAGCCTTATATACCCTGCACCTCACCCTGGGGGAGGTCTGATGAATATGCATCTGCTGGTGTGACATGGCATCCTCTCATTGGTCCAGGTCATCTCCAGATCATTTCTCAGCTGCTGTTGCTAAGGCCCTTAGGCAGACCCAGATTGGCTCTCAGAAAGTATCTTTGTTATTGGTTTGGACTGGCTGGCCCTCAAGCCTGTTAGGGATGATCCTACAACTGATCTTTAAATATATAAAGAACTCAAGAAAATAGAGGTCAAAATGCCAAATAATTCAATTAAACAGTGGGGTACAGATTTAAACAGAGAATTCTAAACAGAAGAATCTCATATGGCTGAGATATACATAAAGAACTGTTCAACATCCTTAGCTATCAGAGAAATTCAAATCAAAATGCCTTTGAGAGACCCTCTATAGTCAGAGTGGCTAAGCTCAAAAACACTGAAGATAGCTTACGTTGGAGAGTATGTAGAGAAAGGCAAACACTCCTCCACTGCTGGTGGGAGCGCAAACTTTACAACCACTTTGGAAACAGTATGGTGTTTTCTCAGACAATTGGGAATCAATCAACCTCAAGGCCAAGTGTTAGGAAAAAGGAAGGAGGGTGAGCTCTAGGAGTCCAGTCAAAGAGAGGGAGCAGGGATTACATGAGCAAAGGGGATCAAGATCCTGATGGAGAGACCCACAGAGATAGCTGACCCAATCTTATGGGACCCACAGACTCTGGACCAATAGCTGAGGAGCCTGCATGTGGATGATGGTTGTGTGGCTTGGTCTGTTTGTGGGGACCCTGGCAGTGGGACCAGGATCTATTCCTGGTATATGAGCTGGCTTTTTGGAGTCCATTACCTCCCTGAAGTGTGATGCCTTGGTCAGCCTTGATTAGGGTGGGGGCATTGGTCCTGCCTCCACTTGGCATATTATGCTTTGTTGACTCCCCACGGGAGGCCTTACCCTCTCTGGGAAGTAGATAAGGGTAGGGAAGGAGGGAGATGGTGAGAACAGGAAGAACACTGGGAAGGGAACTGTGGTTGGTATGTAAAATGAGTAAAACATTTAAAATAAAAAAGTAAAAAAATCTTTCATCTTAATTTAAGAAAAATGTTGGAGTCTTTAGTTGTCCCCTTATTTGACCTCTGCAGAGTTGACACCAGCAAGGATTCCACTGTTACTGAGAAGTTTCTCAGCCAGCCAACCCCATCTAGACTTGTATGAATAATACAGTTTTCTCAAATTACTTTAGACATTTCTCTCCTGTAAATTTGTCAAGATTTTTTCTTCTTTACAAAACTTTTAAATTCAGATTTTTAAAGGATTTCTATTTTTAAAGTATGTGAAAGTATTATTATGAAGCTTTACATATCAGAAATGATCAAGATATTTGGTAGTGCTTAAAAAGATGGAAAGTACATCTCACTCTTCCCTGTATTTCATTAACATTTGTAGTCAGTAACAAAATTCCGTTAAAGTGTCAAGTGATATCCTAAAGAGAGATGCATATGCTTTTATCCCTGCCTATTGGATTAGCTTTTCTTTGCCAATTATATACTCACATCAAGCCCTTGAAATCATCATTACCACCTAGCATGCACTGATCAGCTTTTTCTAGTGTAATTATACATCATAGTTTGTATATGAATCATAAAACTCTCTAAGTTTTGTGCCATTGACACATCTTCATTCATCAACATGAAATTGATATTTCAGCAATTTGTATGATTTTCTTGGATACTATCAATTTGTAGGATTTTCTACGAAGCCTTATAATTGCCTTAGCTTCATTGTATGTTTCTAGGATTAAATACCCTGAGAAAAGAAACTCAAAGGTTAGCTTCAGTTCACATTCCCCCATTCTATTTTATTATGGTGAGACAGCCAATAAAGTAAGAAGTTGATCTGTCAATCACACCAAACTCATAGCCTGCTTAGCCCCTGCTCTCTACTTACCTATCCCAGAATCACAGCCAGGGAATGGTGTCACTCACATTCAATAAGTCTTCTTACTTCAATTAATACAATCAAGATAATCCCCTACAAGTATAATCCTGTCTCCTAATGATTCAAAACTCAATAAAATTGGCAAGTAACATTAGCCATCATAATAACATAATACAATAATTATTTAGATCTAGGAACACACTTATCTTTAAAAATCATATGATGAGAATTTGTTAAATGGTCAGGTAATTTTTTTATAATTATCCCCTCCTTTCAATAAGATAACTATACACTCTTGGGATGCTTCATTTAGGAGCTACACAGGATGGTGAAGCTTGCCATTTAATCCCATAGCTCAAAAGTTGTAATAATATCTTTAATGGGAATGTTTCTAGCATTAATTTTTGAGATGAGGAGAGAATTTCCTAAATTAAAAACAAAAACTTATCTGTATCTTAAATGTCTAGACAAAAATGTACAAACATTGAGCTACTTATTAACTCTTTGCTGGAAGTTTGGTTTATTCTCATGAATGTTTGCTACATTAAATAGATTTTACTATTTTACTGGGGAGATCTTTGCAATAATAAGCATGTGGATTATTTATGTTGCCTTGTGAAATCAAAATACTGAATTGTCAACGTTAGTGAAAGGAGCATATATTAAAGCAGAGATGATGACAATTTCCTTGGTAGAACTTTGTTTTCAAAAGTCAGTTTGCTTTAAAAAAAAGAAAAGATTAGTAGATTCAACAATAAAAAATAACTTTAGCTTCATCTTTTAAAATTCTTTAGAAGTTAAAGATGTACTCACTTGCAGGAAGTCGTCTTTCATCGAGAATCAGGGTCCTTTATTCCCATGCCATGATGATGGAAAGAACAGAGTACTCCATGAGAATCACATTACTCAGGCCCTCTACCCTTTATAGTCATGACATGCTTTACTCTCTTCATTCACCAGGCCTGCCAGCAGAGGATCAGATTGAATCAGTGGTGATGAAGAAATGGGTAAGTGAAGTTATGACCTATTTGAATGAAGAAATACACATTCAATTATATATTTTCTGCCTTGTTTTCTTTAAATCAGAATTATTTTTCAAGATCCATCATTGTTGATGATTGTAGCTATCATTTATTAATTTGTGTCACTCTATGGAATTCCATGATGAATGCATACCATGATGAATCAATCTATTGTGTTTAATGCATTTGTGTCAGCAAGAACACAGCTGTCACCATATTCAGTTGTTGTTCCCATCAATTGTTTATGAAGATGATGTAAGATATGGTGGTGATATATTTGGAGAATTTTCTATGACTCTAGATAATGGCTTTGTAAATCCTGCTGTTTACACCCTTTAAAGCTCTCTGCAGTTCTAAAGGCTTGTCAGTATCCTTGCTGACTTCCATGTGGATCATAAACTTCTTGGCTTTTTGGAGCTCTTTCTTCCTTTAATTGCATCATTATACTGAAAAAGAACCCATGAAAAGAAGACACAATGGATATGCTCTTTGGAGTGTCTTAAATACTGTTCTGTTGCTGTGAATAGACATCATGACCAAGGCAACTCTTATAAAAGAAAGTACAAGACAGGGTTTCTCCATCTAGCCCTAAAGACTGTCTGGGAACTTACTATATAGATCAGGCTGTCCTCTAACTTTCTCTGCCCCTATTGAGTGCTGAGATTAAAGGTATATACCACCATCACGTTACTAAAATCATGCTTTCTTTCTTTTTTTTTTTTTGTTTTTTGTTTGTTTGTTTGTTTTTGTTTTTTGAGACAGGGTTTCTCTGTGTAGCTTTGCACCTTTTCCTGGAACTCACTTGGTAGCCCAGACTGGCCTGGAACTCACAGAGATCCACCTGGCTCTGCCTCCCGAGTGCTGGGATTAAAGGCATGCACCACCAAGTCCTGGCTATATCATGCTTTCTTATAATAATAAAATTATATTAGAAATTAAGGATAGAGGACAAATTGAAAGAATCACAGATATGTAATAAATTATACAACATATTCATGAATATCAAATACCCATTAGATCACAAAATAAAAAATTACAATAAAATGGATAGAATCAATATATATTCACACACACACACACACACACACACACACACACACACACACACACAGGGAAATTTATTAGAGTTGCTTACAGACTGTGGTCCAACTAGTCCAACAATGGCTGTCTATCAATGGAAAGTCCAATAATCAGGTAGTTGTTCAATTTTGAGACTAAATGTTTTATATGGTTCTCACTATACATCAGAATTCTGATGAATCAGGTTCTGATACCAGTGAAGGAATGAACCTGACAGCAATGGCGAGGGCAAGTGGTCAAAGAGCAAAGGCCTCTTTCTTGTTTGTCCCTTGCATAGACTGCTACTAGAAGTGTGAACTTGATTTAGGGTGGGTCTTGTGACCCCAAGTGATCTGGATTTAAGATGGGTTTTCCTGTTTCAAATGGTACAATTAACTAAAAATTCCTCACAGGGATGCATAAGTTTTAGTTAATTTCAGTTTTAGTCAAGAATACTCATCACAAAAGGACAAATATTTCAAATCAATAACCTAACCTTCTGTTTCAAGACACTAGATAAAAAGATAAATCCAAAGTTAGACATGATAAAAAAAAATCTAGAGTATTTTGAAATTTAGGCTAGAAAAACAAAACAAGTGAACAAAAGAAAAGATAAAATAATTAGAAAACTTGTTAATTTAGAATAAAATAAAAAAGTGCCAAGTGTATTAAATCAGATATGGAAGTAGGACCAATGCTACTCACCTCATGGCTATAGGATGAAATGAGCACACCAGGAACAACTGTATCTTGCCAAGATAATCCAGATAAAATGAACAAATTCTTATTTTTTTAATTTTTAAGGATTTACAATTTTTATTTTATGAGTGTTAGTGTTTTGCCTGTGTGTATGTGTGTCTCATGCATTCCTTTTGTCTGAGAATGTCAGCAGAGTGCATTAAATCACTTGGAGCTGGAAGAACAGATGATTGTCAGCTGCTGTGTGAATGTTGAGAACTGAACTAAAGTCTACTACAATAGCAAAGATTTCTCTTAAATGCTTATCCATGAATCTGCCTCTGTGAAATGTACAATTTTTAGAAAAGAAATATACTAACAAAATGATTGAATAAGAAATAGAGAATCTAGGTCCTGGAGAGATGGCTCAGTGATTAAGAGCATTTTCTGTTCTTCCAGAAGATGCAGGGTTAGTTCCCAGAACCACATTCAGTAGCTCAAAACCACATGCATCTTCAGTTCCAAGGGAATCTAACACCATCTTCTAGTTGTATCTTCAGTTTCAAGGAAATATGAAACCTTCTAGTTTATAGCAACTGCATGCAAGTGGTGCACATATATACACTCAATCACATAAAATAAGTGATTCTTAAAAAATAGAGAATCCAAACACAATAAGCATGGATATCTTGTTAGTATTTGTGGTCTGAATGATAATGTTTCCTGTAGGCTCATGTATTTGAGTTCTTAATCACCAGGGAATAACACTATTTGAAAAGATTAGGATGTGTGGCCTTTTTGGAGTAGGAGTGGCCATATTGGAGAAAGTATGTCACCAGGGGTGAGCTTTAAGATTTCAAAGGCCCAAACCAGGCCTAGTGGCTTGCTCTACCTGTTGCCTTCAGATACAGATATAGAACCCTCAGGTATCATTTCTGCCCGCATGCTGCCATGTTCCCTGCTATGAGGATAATGGACTAAACCTCTGAAACTATAAACAATTAAACACTTTCTTTTATAAAAGTTACCATAGTTATGGTGTCTCATCACAGCAGTAGACCACTGACTAAGACAGAAATTAGTACCAGAGAGTAAGGTATTGCTGTGACAGGCCTCACCATGCTGTTTATTGGTGGAATGTGGAATTTGGTACTACTAGGAAAGTAGTTGGGCTTAGTAGGCCATATTAGTAGGTGCATGGAAGACAGTACTGAGGGAAATTTAAACTGTAGGGACACAGCTCAAAAATTTCAGGGAGAAACAATATTACAATATTAGTAAGTGGCCTAGAGACAATTTTTTTGTTTTGTTTTGTTTTTTGTTTTTCAAGATAGGATCTCTCTGTGTAGTTTTGTGCCTTTCCTGGAACTCACTCTTGTAACCCAGGCTGGCCTCAAACTCACAGAGATCCTCCTGGCTCTGCCTCTGCTGAGATTAAAGGTGTGCGCCACCACCACCCGGGTGACAATTCTTTTAGTAATAGTGAAGAATGTGGCTGCTTTTTGCCTTTGTCTGAAAAATCTGCCTGAGGCTAATTTGAAGAGTTTTGGATTAAGGACATTGGCAGAAGAGATTCAAAGACTTCTTAGAATTGACTGTGTTGCTTGGTTATCAGTGATCACTTTTATTCACATTTATACTTAAAAGAAGCAAGCTGAGCAAGGAAAACACAAAATGTACAGCTAGAGGAGAAAGGGAGCACCAGAAGTATTGACGGAGCTAAATCCAGTGCTCAGGGAGATAAAAAAACTTTAAAGAAAAGATTCATGCTAAGTAGAATTGTGGGGCCCAGTACAGCTTGGCTGCACTGCTACCATGACAGGCTTGATAAAAACTAGCCAAGAGAATAAGCCTAAGTTTTTGGTTAACTGGTAGGCAGCAACCGATTCCAGGAAAAGCCATAAGCTGACACCACCTGAGACAGGCTGACATCTAAGGGGAAGTACCTGACAGTCCAAACATTCCAACCATTAGGTAAGATTGGACAAGCTCACAAGACTTTCCTGAGACCAGCACACACATATTCCCTTTCACCCAGACACCCTTAGACAATTGTCAGCCAATCAGGGGTCCTAAACTTTGGAAATCCCCACACCCCAAGCTCTACTATGATTAAAAACTCTACCTCACTGAGCTTGGGGCTTTCTGATTGTACGGCTGTGTCAGACACATGGAAAGTCCAAGCTTGAACTTGAATTAAAATTCTTTGTTTCTGCATACAACTTTGTTTTCTGTGGTGATCTTTGGGGTCCCCATGATCTGGGCATAACATTTGGGGTCACTTCCTGGGATCTCCAAGCCCAGCAGACCACTGCCCATTGAGCCTTCAGTCAACTGGTAAGTTTTCTGTGTCTACTGTTGAGTTTTCTGCGTTTACTCCTGTCTTTCTGTATTGGATATCTTTTCATAAGTGGGCCCAAATTTCATAATAGCCTGTAGACAGTCTAAGCAAATGCACAGGAAGACACAGGTTGGTTACACTGGGTTTGGGTTAGCAGGGATTCAGATGTCTTTTTGATGTAGATAACATTAAAATTGTTTTATTCTGCTCTTCCTTATTAGAAAGCTGGCTCTGGAGTTGGATGATGGCTCTTCTTTTTCTAGACCCAGGCATGTTATTTAAAAGTTTCCTTTGTGTTGCTTTGTTAGTCTGAGCTTCTGACACAGTGACAAGGAGAATAAAGCAAAGAAGAACAGCCAAAAAATTAAACTTGCTTTGTGTGAACATTCTGTACCTTGAGGTTTATAAGTTTATTTTGTTTTATATGGTTAAAAAATCTGTTAAAATTAAAACTAAAACTAGCAACCCCGGGAATTGATAATTAAAAATCTCTGCATGGGTAAATTTAAAAGAACCATATGATATAATTACATTTTGGATTGCCACCATTTTTAGTCAGCCACATGGCTGGTTGCCATTTTGCTAGACTTAAAGAAGGTGATGTCATGTGATTTCACCATCTTTGGGCAGTCACAGGTCTGGCAGCCATCTTTGCCAGGGTTAGAGAAAATGGACTTCAGATGATTTTACTGCTGTCATCTTGATGAAAAGTGACCTTGTGGAGTGAGCCTACTAAGGAGGCAACAACAGGTCACCACAATACTTTGGATTAGGGTTAATTCTTATATGATAATTTGTGTCTTGTCCTGAAAACAAGGTTTATAAAAGATAGGACTTAAAAACAGTGCTTGTTTAATAAGATATTAGAGCTGCACTGCAATGTTTTTATACACAAGAAAGTACCTTGCTCTGGCAGCTAAATTTTGTAATTTAAGTGTCACCCAGGTGATAACGGTTTTAAAGACAGGAAGGGACCATAGGGAAAAGCTGAGGTTTGCAAAAGCATGGCAAGTCTAGAGTTCTAAAAGAGTCCAGTTGCAAGGGTGGATCTTAACAGTTTTGGAAATGCCAGTACAAGATGATAGTCACCAGAAGCACCAGCCACATGTTATGGAGCATGTAGCAAGAGTTTTCCTGCCTGGCCCAGTCAGGACAAATCTCTCTTACCCGCCAGTCCCACAGTCGCTCAGACCTGACCAAGAAAGCACACAGAAACTTACATTGTATATATAGTGATATTTTATTTGTATTGAAATGTGATTTTATTTGTATGTCAATAAAGTTGCCTTGAGGTCAGAGCAAGCCAGAGCAGAAGCCAAGCAGTAGTGGGGCACGCCTTTAATCCCAGCACTTGGGAGGCAGAGCTAGGCGGATCTCTGTGTGTTCAAGGACACAGCCAGCATGGCAGACACGCCTTTAATCTCAATACCAACCATAGACGACCTGGAGGTCTGTACAAACAGGCAGTGACAAGGAGGTCATGTGGCTGGGTTTACAACCAATGAGAAAACAGAACAGAAAGTCTTTAAATAGACAGGACGCACAGAAATAGGTCTCTTGCGGGGAGGAAGAACGGCAGAAGCAGTGAAGGGTAAGGTTTTCCGATTTTGCTCTGACCTCTTGGTTTTTTACTCTGCAATCGGTTCTGTGTTTCTTATTTAACAAGCTGGATACATCTACAAATGGCGTCCAACATGTTGGCAAGAATTTCCACCTAAAACCTGAGAAAAAAGATTCTAAAATGGAGCTAAAAACACCTTCCTAGTTGTCTCTCTCAAATTAGCGGCAGCCTGCCGGTTTGAGCTACTATGGCGGGTTCCTAGCATGTGCGTCTGACCTGCAGTGTGGCAGGAATGAGGAGTCTACAAGCGGCACTTTACTCTGCTGTGTGGTAGATTTAGCCTTTGCTAGTTAAAAACAACAACAACAAAAGGTTTCTGGGCTATGAACTGCTTTGATAGAACTGCTTCTGATAGTTGATGGTACACAGGGCTCCAGACCCAGAGCTGGCGGTAAACTGTACCACCACCATGTTGGGAAGCTGAGGTGGGTGGAGCCAGCAGCCACAGTGGCGTTTCAGTCTTACAAAGATGGATATTACACAGAGAATCTGGTTTATGTTGTCTTTGGGATTTTTAACTGCAGAAAAAGATTTGATCATAAAAGCTGTTGAGTTAAACAAATATGTAAATTTTAAAGGTACCTTGACTTCAAAATTTGGATATAAGGATATGTTGCTTTGGAAAGGAGTCTGTGCTTTTGTTTCCACAGAAAGCCAGAGGCTATGGATTTGTTCCAGATTAAGATACATCAGGTTTGATCAGCCAAGACCACCTGAAAGGTCTCAGATGACACCATGGCCCAGATGATCTGACATCCAGAATGGTTTCAAGGCAACTGGCTCAGAGGTTCACCCTCATGGACTACTCCATAATCCTAAAATTTTCTTTGTATCCCCATAAGATACAGCGCCCCCCTCCAGCAGGAAGTAGTAAGAAAAAACTACTCCCACATTCCCAAAATTATCAAGCTGGCTTTGGAGATGGAATTGGCTCACTCCTTCTCTAAACCCAGACATACTGCTAAAAGAAAAGGTTAAGAGATTCTTGTGTCCCAAATCAGAAGAGCCCTCTGGTGTGGGATAGAGAAAAACCAATATTTTTATTTAAAACAGGTTGATTATAAATGCAATCTCTTTCTAAAGATAAAAAGGGGATATGATATAGATATAATAGGATGAAAGGGTAGATTAAGGAACTTCTAAAGAGCAACAACTTGTTTAAAATGTTTTACATTGGTATAGATTTCAGTCTATTGATACAAACTTAAAGTTAATTTTGTTATGCTATGTATATATTTCTACTCATGTTTAAGGTATTGTGTTTGTATAGCTCATTTAAAATTGTAATGGATAATTAAAATAGATTAATAATTAATCATCTGTGATAATCATACTTATAGCCATGTTAGTTAAGTCTTCTAGGTATACATAGAGATATTTTAGATAGATAGTTAATCTTCAAATACTTCAAAGACCTACAGAATATGGCATTTAAAATACTTTTAAAATTTAGACTTTCTGGACAGTGAGACATGTCTGCTCCTGGCAGCACCAATTTACTTCAGAGAGGAAGATGGGCATTGAAGACACTTCATATGGAGTTTATCTTCACCTTGGCAAAAATAGCCATTTGGGCAAGAAACTGTTCTTGCCTGGACTGCTCCATCAACTGGACATGCAGGACCTATAGAAAGGTGACCACTGAGCTTTGCTTGACAAAATGGTCCTTCAGGTTCCTGCTTCACAGAGGAAACTGCCAGACATTCTACAGGACACTGAGAGAAGTGACCGAGAGAGACTCTACCCCTGTGGGCTGAAGAGAAATGCCCCAGCTTTTCAAAGGAACATTAGGTGACTGTCCAGGCTGCCAGCTGTCTCTGTCTACCCTGCAAGACTCCCGAAAGTTGCTTGCATCCTTCCCAGGTAATATTATATCCTTCTGAGGTCTTTGATGTGGTTGAAGACCAGATAGATATAATTTCCTCAGTTATGATAAAAGATACGTTAGATATAAAACCTTAGACTCATAAATATAAGATAGATAGGATATCTTCTTTAATATTGTAACTGTAATTCTTGCTTGATAATTGTTTTGTTATATGTAATTGTACTATGTAAAAGTTAAAACCTTCCTTAAAAAAAAGAAAAGGGGAAGTGCTGTGGATATCGCTCTTTGTAAATAAAGCTCTGATTGGCCAGTGGCCAGGCAGGAAGTATAGGCGGGACAAGAGAGTAGAGAATTCTGGGAAGTAGAAGGTTGGAGAGAGACACCGCCAGCCGCCGCCATGAAAAGCAACATGTAAAGACACTGGTAAGCCACAAGCCATGTGGCAAAGTATAGACTAACAGAAATGGGTTAATTTAAGATAGAAGAAGCAGATAACAAGCAGCCTGCCACGGCCATACAGTTTCTAAACAATGTAAGTCTCTGTGTGTTTTCTTGGTTGGGTCTGAGCGACTGTGGGACTGGCGGGTAAGAGAGATTTGTCCTGACTGGGCCAGGCAGGAAAACTCTAACTACAGGAGCAAGGTGAGATCTAGAAGGCATGCAATGTATATGTGCTAGGGTGGGGTCAAAGAGGTGATCCAAACCTCTCAAAAAAAAAAAAAAAAAAAAAAAAAAAAAAGAAGAATCAAAAGGATTATGCATGAATCCCAGATACTGAACTTTGGATTGGTTGCACTATTGGAACTTGAATTTGCCTTATGCAGATTGTGGCTATGTCATGTTTTATCTTTCTTGAAAGAAAAGAGGGTACTTTTTTTTTTTTTTTTTTTTTTTTTTGGTTTTTTGAGACAGGGTTTCTCTGTGTAGCTTTGCACCTGCCTCTGACTTCCCAGTGCTGGGATTAAAGGCGTGCGCCACCACCAACCCCCACTACCTCCACCCCCCCCAGCAGATACTTATTTTTGATGTTGCAGGAAGACATTTGAAAGATTTTAAACCTTTTTAAGAACTGTTTTTAAAATATTTAAATTTATAAGACTGTGGAACATTTTAAGCTTATAAAAGGTTTTATATTGTTATTATTTGGACTTAAAGTAAAAGGCTAAAAATTAGTGTCATAGCCATAAGCACCGAATACTAAGC
The DNA here is from genome assembly GCF_903995425.1 of Onychomys torridus. NCBI lineage: Eukaryota > Metazoa > Chordata > Mammalia > Rodentia > Cricetidae > Onychomys > Onychomys torridus. Next base: position 4,264,419 of record NC_050457.1, on the reverse strand, counting down.
AGAAACTGACATGTTCATTTCTTGTGATACAGTAAGACAATGGATTAAGTCTGGCAAAGGGGTTAGAGTAGCTTCTGAGCCTGTGAGTCTCTACCCTTTGAGTGTTGGAAAACCTTTTTACAGGGGTAGCCTAGGACCACCTGCATGTCAGATGTTTGTTTTGAGATTCATAACAGTGGCAAAAGTGAAGTTATTAAATAGCAACAGGAAAAATTTTGTAGTGGAGGTCACCACAACATGGGAACTATATTGGAAGGTCCAAGCATTGGGAAAGTTGAGAGCCACTGGCTTGGAGAACGTCTCCCTCTACTCAAGGTCTACTAAGGCTTAAGAATGTATGTCTAGTCCCCTTATCTTTGCTAACTTTGTTAAGCTTAAGCTATTTGGGAAAATTGAGTCATATGAATGTTTTATATTGATACCAAAAGGAGTTTCAATTGAGAAATTATTGATTTTTTTAGGCTCACACTTAACAGATAAAAATTTGTAGACAGCCTTTCTTTAAGCCATTGTCTCAGGCATTTAGATAAAGCTCTCATTCCTTTAAGGTCTTGGAGAAAGTTCATGATTGCTAAAATGGGAGTTACCCTCCTTATTTCCGGCAAGAGGAAAATGTGGCCCTTCCATTAACTTATGGTTGTGGCACCTTAGAACTTCTCAAGGGCAATATTAGGCTCTAGGTTCCCTTAGTCCCTGCTCATGGGCCATGCCCCAATTCACCCCTTTCTCTTGTTCCCATTTCTCTATGATCTTTCCCTTGTTGTTTTTCTTGAATTCCTAAGAGAGCCTTAACAGCTTGGTACAAACTTGTTCTGTTTTTACCCACAAAATGGATATTTTGTTTGGTTTATTTACTGAATCCATTATCTATGATTAAAAGGTTTTATTTTGATACTAGGAGAACTTCAGTTCAAAATCATTGTTTTTAAGGCTAATCTGACAAGAATAGAACATAAAGTCTTAGTCTTATGGAAGATGCTAACTTGTTGTAGACTTAGAGAACACAAGTTAATAGTCGGTCATCCTTGTAAATGATAAAGTTCTTTAATTATAGTTATGCATAGTAGTGATATAATTAATTACAGGGATAAGCATTACTTAGTCCCCTGTATATGTTTTCAAATTTAAGCTTAAAACAAGTAACTAGAGTCAGGCAGTGGTGTCACACGCCTTTAATCCCAGCACTCGGGAGGCAGAGCCAGGTGGATCTCTGTGAGTTCCAGGCCAGACTGGACTACCAAGTGAGTTCCAGGAAAAGGCACAAAGCCACAGAGAAACCCTGTCTCGAAACAACCAAACAAAAAAACAAAACAAAGCAAAAAACAAAAACAAAACAAACAAGTAACTAGAAACAAAGTTGTCTATTCAGATATACCTAAGCAACCCTCAAAAACTTCAGAGATATACAGAACATGGCATTTAAAAATTTATTTTATCAGACAGAGACTCCCAGATCCTAGCAGTGACCCAAGGTCTCCAAAGAATGCAAGGCACCACAATATCTTCACCTGGGTTATGGCAATTTTGACCATTGAGCAAGATGCCCCAGTGCAACATATGCCAGCAAGACCCAGCCCAGACTGTGAACAAGCAGCAGGACACTGGAGAACTGATTGCACCTCTTTTGCCTGGACAAATTAAGATCGGTCTTCCCCACGTTCTTTGTCCACAGGAAAAAACTCTCCCTTTATGGGCCTGGCAAAGACTGATGCTGTTCTGACACTTCTACTTCCAATGCTATGGAAACTTAGTATGACTAACTGGCTATGGACTTGTGTCTGTCATTTTTAATAGATTTGGAAACTGCTTGGTCTGCACTCAAACTTAATTTATCCTTCTCAGATCTCTGATAGTACTGACAGCTAGGCTAGCTATAACTTTGTCAGCTTGATAGCATCAGACCTTCTGCAAGGCTATAGCCAGCTTATTTGCTCATTTTATATATAAAAATCAAGCCTTGATTTTTCAAGAGCTGCTAGGTCTCTTGGTAAGAAAATGTTCCAAGCTGTGAAATTTAAGTCATTAAAATTTGAATATGAGTCTGAAAAAAAGGTCTGAGGATATGAAAGCTTAAAGTTTTGAGGATCTCAGAAAATGATTTATAGTCTGTTTCCCCCACCTGTTTATTCCTAAGAATGATATTTTTTCTCCCCTCTGGTCTTGGGACCTTCCCTTCCTACTTACTAGGCCTAAAATTTCCAAATAAGTTCATAAATTTAAACTTCTGTTCCTAGTTTGAACTTGTCTCAACAGGTTTCCATTTGGCTGGTAGTCACATCGAAGCATCATTTGGTAAGCATATCTGCTAATAACAACTACAAGCTCTGGACTTGTTGAAAGCTGATGTGGACCAGTCCAGCCAGTGTGACTGTCCCTATCTCTGCATCTGTTTCAGATAACTACATGCTTCTGATAAACTCCCCATTGTCCAGCCTTGACTAGTCTTTCAGCCTATTTGTGCCTTGACAATAATGCTCCAGTGTCAGCTGGAAGTAGTTACAGAAAGAGAATACATATTTTGTCCTGTGCTCACTGCTCTTAATAGGTTAAAATGCTGAGTGAAAAGAAAACTCCCTGGCATAGGGGACAAAATGTCTACCTATAATGTCCATTGACATACCAGGAGAATGGGCCCAGAGTTGTCAATTTATGGGTTTATTAACTAAAATGGTTCTGCAATAAAAATAAAATACTTGATCTTCTTTATGCAGAACAAATGAAATATTATATGGCCTTAAATTTTTTAAATTATTATTCTATATAAATCATTCAGGATTATAACCTGGCTGTACTCAAAGATTAGAACTACAGGGTCCTAAGAATGGCAAGAGATGCAGGTGATACTGCCCCAGAAAAATCAGTTACACATTTTAAGGAATCACTCTCCTTTCTAGCTGAACTAGTTCTCCAAAATAGAAAGGGCCTTCACTTACTGTTCATTCAATAATTTTTTTAAAAATATGAAGTGGTTGGAACTTACTCCATTTAACTTTTATCACCTTAAAACTAGAGCAAAATAGTAAAGCTTCACTTCCTATTTGATTTTCCCTGAGATCCTTTTTCTTTCTCTTCCTTTCTTTCTTCCTTTCTGTCTTTCTTTCTTTCTCGTTCTCTTCCTTCCTTCCTTCCTTCCTTCCTTCCTTCCTTCCTTCCTTTCATCTATATACTCTCTCCCTTTCTTTCAAACACACACACACACAAAAAAAAAAAAAAAAACTATCAACCAAATAATTCTATGAACATTGATGCAAGTCAGTAAAATAATGATAAACTGAGTTAAGCAGTTTATAGAAAGGATTATGAACTAGAATATTTCCTAGGAATGTAATATATATTCAATATATTAAGAAAAACAAGTACTGTATATCAAATTAATAAGGGGTGTGGGGAAGGCATGGTCATGAATGGAACTAGGAAGATCATATTTAGTGAGACAACCCAGACCAAGAAAGACAAACACCAGCATTTTCTAGCTCATCAGAGGCTCCTATTTCCAAATTCCCAGATGTGAGTACAGAATCTGTGTAAATGTGAAAACAAGAAATCAAATATGCAGCATCAGCATGTGTGAGAGGGAATAAAAATGGGGATAATAGGGTATGAGTAATCTGATCATGGAAATGGGGACAAGCAGGGTGCACTAATTAGAGAGGGGTAGAGACATGAAAATAGAAGGATACATGAGGGTGAAATAAAAGTAAGAATGTTTGAAGAGTCATAAAGAATCATATTACTATTTACAAAAATAAAAGTCTATAATACACATAATTGTCCATGTAAATATACATATATAGTTGAATTGAAACTTTCTCACCATTGCTGAAAATGCTCTGTCTGAGAAACAAAAAAAAAAAAAATCTAACAAAATCTCGACAGCATGCAAAAGAATTCATCTTTTGACTTGTTGGTCATGGCATTATCTAAGAGACCCTCAAGACATCACAGGATATTACTATTGCCCGTGGTTGCCCCCTCCCTGCCAGAGGTGAAAGGTAATTTGTTATTTCAGAAAATGCTGTGTACTTCAGACACAGGCCCCAGAGGCCTGTGACCTGGAGCTGATCAGAGTACCTCCTCTTTCAGGACTAGTTTTCATGACACTAAAAGGAGCCATGCAAGCTTCCAAAGGAGGGAAACAAATGAAAGTGCTAACAGCTATGACAGCTATGAACCACAAGAATGACCAGCATAGCCGTCATGGTATAGTAGGGGTGCTCATGCCTGGGCAGTAACCAACAGCTCTATAATTGGACTTAAGATCCACTCAACTAGACAGAAATTGTGCTTGGTACTAGATACCTAGCTAACTACTCAGGACTAGTGAAGTTTTAGATCTTGGAAAAGATCCTATGTAAATACTGTATTTGTAAATGTTACTTTACAAAACCAGCATAACTCCTACCTGTTTTCTAAATGTGTGTTTTCACCTCTCATCAAAGAAGCTTTTCTTTGCAGCAGATGAAGACCATAGCACAAAAACACAACCAATCATGATGCAGAACAGTAAAGCTCAGTCCCAATGAATACATCTACAAAGTAACTCCTACCCATAAGATTCAGGGATCATTGTCAGAGATGGAGAGAAAGATTATAAAGTCAGGGAGTTTGCTGTGCTAAATCCATAAAAATCTCATCCACATGACTGTGTAAACATGAGGTGATCAAGGATAACACCTAAACACATTAAAGTAGACTGGAGAAGACCAAAGGCTACAATTGTACAGAAAGAACAACAGGCAAACAAGGAATGCCCATACTGGGAGAAACTGTTTTCCCCAGGGAAAAGAACACAAACTGGATATCCAATATTATAAGACAAATTGCAACACGGTCTTATTATTAAAAACCCAGAGCCAGATACTGGGGTGAAAAACTGAGAAGTCAGAGAAATAGGAAAAGCCACAGACATCCTCTCCTCACTGACACCTCAGTCTCCAAAGAGATCTACTTCCTGCATACCCATACATATATGCCTTTCTGTTCTGCCATCTCATTTCCTCTCTCTGCCCAACTACATCACTTCCTGTCTGTCTCTACAGACTTCCAGACCTTTATGGTTAACTAGTGTTGGAATTTAAGGGATGTGCCACCATGCCTGGCTCTGTACCCAGTATGGCCTTGAACTCACAGAGATCCAGAGAGATCTCTGCCTCTTGAGTGATAGGTTCAAAGGCATGTGCTACCATTGCCTGACTTATATGTTTACTGCAGTGGCTGGCTTTTTACTCTGATACTCAGATAAAGTTTATTGGGTGCACAAAGAAAATGTCACCACATTTCCCCTTTTTTTGTCTAATATATATAATACAAGAAAAACTATATACAATAAGTGCAATAACTATATATAATATATACAGGCATTAAATACATCAACAATGTCTAGTCCATTGGCATTTGGTGAATTCAGAGGAAATATTACATTATCTATCCTTTTTGTTAAGTCCAAAATCTACATAATTAACTTTCTATCTTAACTTGTATTACCAACTGAAAACTATCTTTTATGTCTTACAAATTTATACACTTCATACTTCTTTAGTGAGTTTCTTTTCTGAAACTGTTAATGAGGTAAACTGTAGCTACAAATATATAATCTTCAACTTCCTCAGAGACCAAAGAAGGAAATAATATTACCTAGTAAAACAGGAAATCCAAACAAGCAACTTCCAAAAAATGTGAGTTATGACAGAAACAGCCAGCTGCCTAGACTAGACAGTCACCCAAGGTTACTCTACGACATTGAGCAATCATCTAAGCCTACAAGCATAGCATATCTGACAGACTCATTTGTGAAGCAGGATTTTCTAAAGAGCCTTCCTACCTTTTCTTGGCAAGGATCAGCAGCCCTTTGTTTTGTGTCCTGCTTGTCAATTTTAGACAGTATTGGACTGTCAGCAGTTTATGTGAGGGTACTTTCTTGCTCAGTGGCTAACTTTTGCCACAATGAAAGTAAACTTTATATGGAGTTTCTTCAATGCCCATCATCTCTGAAGTAGAATGGTGCTGCTAGAAACAGATATGTCTCATAGTCATAAAAAAATTTCTATGTAATTAAAACATCTTAAATGCCATATTCTGTAATCTCTGAAGTGTTTAAAGATGACCTGTCTATTTAAAATATATGTCTGTTTCACATTGCAAACATACCTATTATGACTATAAATTTGATTGTCATGACTAATTACTAACTTTTATTTCTTTATATCTTAATTAGTTGGTAATAATAACTTTCAAGGATTAGCAAATTGCATTACATTGTTAAATGAACTGTATAGGTACAATAACTTGCACAAAATTAGAAATATATATAAAATATAGTCTAACAAAATCAATCTCAAATACATATCAATACATAAAATTAATCCAATGTAAAATATTTTAAACTAATAGTTGCCTTCTAAAAATTGATTCAATAATGTATCTTTTTATCTTATCATATCTATATAAATCAATCTCAAATTTTCAGCAATATACCTAATTTGTATACAATATCCAAAAATCCAAACCAATGTAAAACATTTTAAAACTAATAGATGCCTTTTAAAAGTAGATTCAATAATCTACCTTTTAATCTACATCCTCCTTTTTCTTTCTTTGTTTTCAAACAAGAACCTTAAATCTAATCTGTAACCTTTTTCCTGACCATTAACAACAACAACTTGTAACCAACCATCCTTAACAATGACAATTAACCAAAACTAATAGAGTGACAAAAATCACCCACCCCACCTCTTGGGAATGTGGGTGTCATGTTCTTAAAATTACTTCCTGCTGTTTGGAGGCAAAGGCATTTTTAGGGTATCCTGAAAAGAAAAATTGTGGATTAATTGCCAAGTCATGGAAGAGGTAGCTGTATCAATTGTTGTCCAGTTTCTGCATAATGTGAAAGTGCAGGGCTTGTCTTTAGTCCTTGTTTGAGTTGTCTGTGAGGCTGAATCATCTCAGCTAGCCATCTCAAAATTGTCCTGAGCAGTTTGTAGTCCAAATCTCATCTTTGGGTCATGTTTGTCAGCTTAGTGGTGTTATTATTGTCCATGTGCAGTCATCATTGTGGGGCCCCATCATCTTTCTGGAGACTTTCAAATTTGCTGTTAGTAATGGTAATGATTCCTTGCAGAAAAACGATAGAGTCTAAAACATAAAAACATGTACAGGCAGCTAGATGAAGCCTTTTTTCTAGAACTATTTAGTATTTTATATGACCATCGATGTCATAAAAAAGTTCATAATATACATACATAAATATATATATATTTATATATATATTTATATATATATTAATCTTATGAATTTTGATGTAAAATTCATACCTTAAGAAAAGTTTATAGAATCAAAATAGAACCAAAGAATTATGAAATTAATGACAATAGAATAGTCCCTAAATTTTTGTTTTTTTCTGTCCCATATCAGATGGCTCTTTGGACATGATGCAGAGATTTGCATTATCCTTTCAACAAACATGCTTGGGTTTAGAGAAGGAGAGAGCCATTCTCCAACTCCAAAGTCAGCTTAAATTTTTATTGAACTGAGACTACTTAAAAACCATTTGTGTTAAATGTCTGTAGAGAAGAACAGAAACTAACATTTAGGAAGACATATGAAATTTTATATGTGATATACCAGAAGGCCAATTTACTCTTTTGCTTGGGACATTTTTTTCTGAATGATTTGTCCCTTTTTTTCAGATGCCTCATTTGTCCAGTAATCTTCAGATTCTTTAGCCTTCATTCTCCTTAAAGACAAAACAACACAACACAAAACAAAACAAATGAGCAAATAAAAGCAAAAAACCCTTCCCCAAGCCTAACTTTGGGGAGGTTCCCTTTTAGTAAGCTGTATCTGATTAAATGAAAAGCATTTGTTAGTGGTATAAGTTAATGGATGGTCATGCTGGTTGATGAAATGTCAGCTCTTCTAATTAAGAGATCCCTCTTGTTCAAATCAAACCTTTATCAATTTTGATGGTATCCATAGCTTTTCTTCTCTTGTAGAAACAAATGCAAAACCTTGTTCCCGACACAACACATATCCTGGTTTCCATTCTGAGGTCAGCACATTCTTAAAGTATACATGGGCTGATTTAATTCTTTAGCTTTTTTTTTCTATTATCCATTGTCTCTCTGTAGTTTTTGCTCCTTTCTCATTAGCATTGAGAACATTCAATTAATAGAGCATTATGTAATTGATCTTGGGGGGGGGGGTTGTTACCCCCTTTCTGTTTATTTAGCATATACATTAGAGTTTGATTTGATCTTTCTATGACTGCTTGGACTGTGGGATTGGGTGGTATACCTGTAATATGCTTTATATTATAATAAGGAAAAAAATGTTTCATTTTTCCAGAGACATATGTTGGGGCATTGTCAGTTTTAATTTGGTAAAGGTATACCCATGATGCCCATAACTTCTAGCAAATGCATAATTACAGAATAAGCTTTTGCAAAACTCAAAGCAGTTGCCCATTGAAATTCTGAATAGTTATCAATGGTGTGGTGTACGTATTTCAATTTTCCAAATTCTGCAAAGTGAAACACATCCATCTGCCATATTTTATTCCTCTGAGTACCCTTTGAGTTACATACTGCTAGTAATAGAGTATGATTGTAAATAGAACAAGTAGGAAATGTTCTTATAAAGTTTTTGGTTTGTCGCCAGGTTAAGAAAAAGTTCTTTTTTAAATCTTTACTATTGACATTATATTTTAATGAAATTCTGAGATCTCCAGCACATTTACTATCAATAATTTATCAATCTCATCGTTACCTTGTGTTAGAGGTCCTTGCAGAACCATATGGGATGGGATGTGAGTTATATATAAGGGATGCTTCCTATTCCTGATTATATCTTGAACTGAATAAATAAAAAAGTTAATTCTGACTCATCAGGGATAAATTCTGGAGTGTCAATATGTAAGACCACTTTTTCAGCATACTGAGAGTCAGTAACTATGTTGAGAGTTCCCAATAATTCTATCAATACCCTCAGAATAGCATACAATCCCAATTTTTTAACTGAATTATAAGAAATTTGAACCACTTACTAAAATTTTCAGATTTATAACCTGTCTTTCCTTGCTTGTTTGCATCTGTATAAAGTGTACAGGCTCCAGATGTGGGTGTTTCCTGTACAATGTGAAGCAGGATCCAATCATCTCTTTGTAAGTTGAATTCTATTGCTTTTGGGATATTTGCTGTTAATTTTTCCCAAAAAACTACTACAAGCTCTTTGCCAAGGTTCACTTTCTGCCCATAATTTGTCAATGTCATCCTTAGTTAAAAGTACTACAATTTCTGCTGGTCTATTCCTGCTAATTGATGAAGTTTCAATTTTCCTTTTAAAATCAAGTCAGAGATTTTTTTCCACATAAGTTTTTAATTTTTTACTCTGTTTATTTGGTAGAAATATCCAATCTAATATAATATTTTCTTCTGCATTAAAATTCCTATAAAAGAATGATTAGAGGTTAAAATAACCAATATGCAATCAAGCTTTTAATCCACACAATCCAATGTATATCCTATACTTCTTTTCTACCAAGGCCAATTCTCTCTCAGCCTCAATTGATAATTCTCTTGAACTATTTAAGTCCTTGTCATGCTCTAAAGTTTTGAACAAATTACTAATTTCATCAATTTTTACCCCAACAACTGTCTGTAGATGGGAAATGTCTCCAAATAATCTTTGAAAGTCATTAAGAGTTTGTAATTGATCTCTCATTTGCACCTTTGGGGTCTCATTTTTGTAGGCCTATTTTATATCCTAAATAATTAATAGAATCTTCTCTTTATATCTTTTCAGGAGCAATTTGTAATCCCCAAGAAAGCAAAATTTTCTTTACTTCTTCAAACATTGTAAAATATCTGCATTTGAATCAGCTAGTAAAATATCATCCATGTAATGATAAATTATAGACTTAGGAAATTGTTTATATATTACTTTCAATGGCTGTTGTAAAAAATATTGGGACAGGGTTGGCTTGGTTAACAGTCCCTGTGGGAGAGCACTCCATTGATATCTCTTAACAGGCTGAGAATTATTATAAGTATGCACCATGAAGGCAAATCTTTCTCTGCCATTTTCTTATAAGGTGTTGAGAAGAAACAGTCTTTTAAGTGAAAAACTATAGGAGGCCATTCTTCAGGTAACAGAGTAGGCAAAGAAATTCCAGATTGTAGCAAGCCCATTGACTAAATCACCTTGTTAATTGCTCTTCTGTCTGTTCCCATTCTCCACTTATCAGATTTCTTTCTTTCTTTCTTTCTTTCTTTTTTTTGACCTGAGGATCGAACCCAGGGCCTTGTGCTTGCTAGGCAAGCACTCTACCACTGAGCTAAATCCGCTACAGATTTCTTTTTAATAACAAATACAGGAGAATACCAAGGGATGGTTGATTCTTCAATATGCTGAGCATTTAACTGCTCTTGTATCAGCTCTTCTAAAGCCTGGAGTTTCTCTGTTGTTAAAGGCCACTGCTGAACCCATACAAGCTTGTTTGTTAACCATTTTAAAGGTTGAGCTATTGGTGTCTTTGAAAGATCAGTAGCTTTTGTGCCCTTTTCTTTTAAAATCTGGATGGCTGGTGACTCTCCTTTATAATACCACCTAATATTTCTCTCAGAAAACATTTGTTACTTTATGGTTTGTTTCTGAGGTTAGAGTAATGTTAATCTGGGTATTCCATTGTTGTAATAGATCATGACTCTATAAATTCATAGCTATATTAGCCACATATGGTTTTAATTTTCCTCTCTGTCCCTCTGGCCCTATATATTTAAACTGGCTTGCACTGTTTTACTTAAGATAATTTTCCAATCCCTAGTAGCTGAATATCTCCTGAAGAGGCCAATTTGGATTCTAAGATTCTGGTGCAATTACTGTTACATCTGCATCTATGTCTACAAGACCCTCAATGAGAACATCATTTATTCATATTTTTAATTTTGGTCTTTGTTCATTTATAAAAGTTTGCCAAAAAATGTGCTTTATGGTTTATCCTGAATTTTTTGTTCTTTAGCTATAGCTGTTCTATCACCCTGAGTAGTATGGCTTTTTACAATAGTCATTTGGTTATTTAATTGCTCTGAGAAGGGGTTTCTTCTACAATAACAGGAAAGGACTGAACTGAATTTGCCATGGGGACCTGTGAGAGGCCTCTCAGGGAGTTACCCAATGACAAAGGCAAAGGATTACCTTCTCTGTCCTTTGTTGATCTACATTCTTTAGTTCAATGTTCTTGGAGAAGGCAATTATGCTGATATACAAAGACAATGTTTATATGATAACCAAACCCTAATTCTATGCTGCTTGGCAGCAATGAATGTGTGGGACATAATTGGAGAAGCTGTGAAGAAAATTGAGTCACTTACAAAAGTTATACAGGGCCCAAAATAAACTTTCATGTATTTCTTGCAAAGGTTTATTTTGGGCCCTGTATAACTTTTGTATATCAGCATAATTGCCTTCTCCAAGAAGTTGATCCTGGGAAATTTCCACACTTCCAGCCCTACATCATTGTTCTATAGTTTTAGCCTCCTCTTTCTACAAGGTTCTCTACTGTAATTGTGGTCCAACCTCTAGGACTGCTGTTACTAAATATTTTCAGTCCTGAAGGATGATTCTATTATAAGTTGACCACGAGTTTAACATCTGTTTTACAAATGGAGAACACACACCATATGATACTATAGCTTCTCTAAATCTCCTCAAATCTAACATTTCCCCGGGAGTCGAGTTAGTTCATACACAGTGCTGAGCATTTGGCTGTTCCTGTAAGGTTACTGTGTAGATTAAAGTTTGCTGTCTAGAAACCCTAGGCTATGTCTCTGTAATCATATAATTCCATGCTGAGATAGTTTCACCTTTAAAGGCTTCTGCCTGGGTCTGAATTTCTCTATAAATCATTTCAACAGGTTTTTCTAAAACTTTTTATCTTGGCATGCAAATTTAACAGCCTTTTTAATGCTAAAATAAAAATGATCAAACAAACATAAATGAAGTTACATACCTCCCATCAACATTAATTATCTTCTCATTTAATTGTTTCATTTTCAGACCACCTAATTTGTTATCAAACAGAGACCAAATTCACACCATTATAAAAACATTTCCCTTTTTTTAATGTGGTAAAAATCCTTTTTTAATTAATTTTTCCCTTTAAGATATCTTAATTGACTCACCAAGTCTGCTGACTGCATAGAACAGTAGAAATCTGAGGGAGTTTCAAGGCAGCTATCTAGTGGGGTAGCAGTCTGAGAAGGGAATCCAGAGAAAACCCACCACTCACCAGGAGAGAAAAAGCCAAGAGACTCTGGCCCACATCAGGTGGAGATCTGGCAATGTGCAGCTCCAGCCTGAGTCAGTGGTCTTTAAGGCCACAAGAGGCTTATTGTGAATTCAAGCTCACAAACATTAGGGCACCAGATGTAAGACAAACTTCTAAAAAGTATTATTAATAAAAACCTGGAGCCACATATTGGGATGAAAAACTGAGACATCAGAGAAATAGGACAAGCCACAGACAACCTCTCCTCACTGACACCTCAGTCTCTAAAGAGACACACTTCCTGTATACCCATGCGGTATATGCCTTTCTGTTCTGCTGTCTCATTTCCTCTCTCTGCCCATCTACATCACGTCCTGTCTGTCTATTCAGACTTCCAGACCTTTATGGTTAACTACTGTTGGAATTTAAGGCATGTGCCACCATACTTGGCTCTGTTCCCAGTGTGGCCTTGAACTCACAGAGTTCCAGACAGATCTCTGCCTCCCAAGTGATAGGATTAAAGGCATGTACTACAATTGCCTGACTTCTATGTTTACTGCAGTGTCTGGCTTTTTTCTCTGATCCTCAGATCAATTTTGGGGTGCACAAAGAAAATATCATTACACAATATCAAATTAGATTTTTTTTCAAGACGGGGTTCCTCTGTGTAGCTTTGAACCTTTCCTGGATCTCGCTCTGTAGACCAGGCTGGCATCGAACTCACAAAGATCTGCCTGCCTCTGCCTCCTGAGTACTGGGATTAAAGGTGTGTGCCACCACTGCCCCACTTCAAAGTAGATTTTAAAAATGAAAGTGTTTTACTTCTGCAGGCATTATAAATAAAATGAATAGATAGCTATAGAACTGATGAGAATCTTTGTAAGTAATCTATTTGATAAGCTAGGAACTTAATTACAATATCCATTATTGCAGATTCTTAAGGAGATGTTGTCCAAATTCAAGGTTAGCGTTGTCAATTTATCAGGACCTAGTCTTAAAACAAACAAACAAAAAAAAAAAAAAGAAAAAAAATGAAGCTATGAAGAAGATGTAATTCAATGTTAGAGCCCATGCTTAGCACACACAAAGCCATGGATTTAATTTCCAGAACACAAGGAGAAAAATAAAAAAGCAGGGGAAAAAGTGAGAAATGTTAATTGGATGTTGAGACTTTGGATTCACAAACAGTGTTGGTGATAATGCAAAATAATAAATCTATGAAATCAATTCAACGATTTTTCCAAAAGTTGAACACAAAGTTACATGTATACCAGGTATTGCATCTTCAAATATCCGTCTAAAAAAGCCAATAAGAGCACACAGTACACAATGTTCCTCTGTGACTTCTGCTTCAGTTCCTGACTCCAGGTTCTTGTCTTGAATTTCTATCCTGACTTTTATCTCAGTGATAGAATATGACCTAGTATCCACTCATAGGCTGGAATAAACTCCATCCTCCCAAATTGCTTTTGTTCATAGTGAAGTATGTCAGTAATAGAAACTCTAAGACAATTCCCATGCTTTAAGAATTTTAACTTAAACAAAGAAACAACAACTAAAAAGGAGCCTCCACAAATCTGTAACTCAAAATGACAAAGAAAGAAAAGTCTCCCTGGGAGTCACATGAAGCATGAGTAGGGAAGAACTGAGTTTTCAGTCTGTGAGAGCCGGGGCTATGTCCCAGAACATAAAATGACTTTATTTTACTGATGAAATCAAACAGTAAAAAGGAAAAAAAAATATTGTAATTGCTAACAAATTACTTTAGAAAGTCCATGCACTTTTAAAATCTTAATACTAAATTCAAGCAACCACATCTATTAGATTACAATCCCCCAGCCTTACAGACTACTGGGTATCCACGGCTCTTAGAAAAGTCAAGGAACACTTGAGGCTACATGTGTGTAGCAAGCCTTTGTAAAATGAATCTCAGAAGCAATATTTCTTAGACATTCCTAACTTAATGCTTTTCCACTGTGATTTAATTTAAATATCACATTTGAGAATCAAAAAGGGAGATTATGTGCTGAGTAATGTTCTTCAATTAAAAAAAAAAAAAGAAAATGTTTTGGTTGTCTTGAAGATGAAGCCTCTTCTAAACCTTGATAAATAAAAAGTAAAAAAAAAAAAAAATCCACATATTTAAAGTGAAAAAAATATAGCCAACTAAAATTGCAGGAGGATTTGCTGTACCTGTACTGGCCAAACTTCAATATTTTAAAATCATTTTGCTTTAACTATATATATAGCTTTTCCTATCAAAATAATACTATTTTTACAATATTGTTTTAAAAGTTTCTAATAATTATGGTAGATGAGATGTATACTAATATTTACTTCATTTCTTAATGCTTCCTTTAAAGCTCACAGGGAGATTTCATTTTGAATACTATTATGTTTGTGGTAGGAACCTTTGTTTAAAGAAGACAATAATTATGTTATAGATTTTGTATATGTCCTTGAAATTACTTGGCCAGTGTTACAATGGTCTATAGCTAACATATTAGTATCCTAAACTTTTGTAGTAGCCATTTGTTTAAAAAGACAACTGTAGTGGGATGTCTACATGTAAGAGGGTAAGTAAACCCATTTACATTAGGTTTAGTATAACATACTCCAGTGTACTTAGGCTGATATCAAAAGCTTGGCATGATTCACTAGTTTGAGTAATCTGCTTCTGGTCCCGCTAACCTTCAGCAGTATTATTTGTTTTTCAATCCTTAGAGTGATGTCCTGGATTAATATATTATTCTTACTTTCACTTCCAATTTCTCATGCCTGACTCCTTCAAGTCTTTATGGTTTCTATCCAAGTATTTTCTCTCTCAGAGAAGATTTTCCCTAACTTCTAGGAAAAACATATCACTTTAAATGCATTCTTATGTTTTGTCCTTTGTGTTTCATGTACACATATAACTTCTTTTTTTCTTTTTCTTTTATTTTCTTGGGACAGAGTATCTCTATATAGCTCTGACTATCCTGGAACTCACTATGTAGACCAGACTATCCTTGAACTCATAAGGGTTCACCAATCTCTGCTCCTATGTGTATTAAAAATATGAGCCACTGTGCTTGGCCTACCATGGTTTCTTACTCTACCATTTATAGTTAGTATTTTGATTCTAGAATGAAACTTGACTGAGAGAAAGTGATATAGTCATAATGCCTAGAAAAGTGATAGAATTGTAGAATTAACGAAATAAGTAATACCGACTCCTGTGACCCTAATGTAACAGAAGTCCTATTTGAGACTCTTCTTCGCCCACAAGACTCACCTATATGTCACACAGTATCCCCAGACTTTGAAACACTTTTGCCAAACAGCTAATCTTGAACATTTTCAGATCAAATAATCTTTTGCAAATAAAACTGCTTATGCAATACTTTAATAATTATACATTTTGCTGTCCATTATTATATAAGTGGTGATTTTAAAGTATCATTTGTGAAGA
This sequence comes from Onychomys torridus, assembly GCF_903995425.1. Classification (NCBI taxonomy): domain Eukaryota; kingdom Metazoa; phylum Chordata; class Mammalia; order Rodentia; family Cricetidae; genus Onychomys; species Onychomys torridus. The sequence continues at coordinate 4,248,706 of NC_050457.1, read as the reverse complement.
TAAGGTTTTGTATAAAATGTGCTTGCTTTCTCTTACCTCAGTAAGAGTTCTCTATGCTAATCTAAGGGCAGGATTTGGTCATGTGTGCTTAGTTGATTACAGCAAACATATGGGGAAAACAGCTGAGAATGCTCAGATATTGAAACCAGATGCTACTGCAGGGGAAACTCTGTTTTATTAAAAAGACTAAACAAAATCTTAGAATGTAGCTTGAAACACACAGTCCAGAATTTTTGCTTTCAAATTCAGAGACTATCATCACTCAGTTTATTAAACTAGAGATTTCTTTTAGATTGAAGACAACTTTACAACTCAGGTGTAATTTTGCATAGAGAAGGTTAAATAATCAAACATCATGCAAATTTAAAATAAAATAATTTTAAAATGTCCAATATCCTGTAAAATTTTATATAAAACATCTTAAGGACTTGACAGGCTTGTATACATGTTGTTTGTATAAATAAGCTCTTGTCACTGTTTCTCCGTCATGTCATCTTTATCCTGGAATATTGCAGACAAGGAACTTGGACATTGCACTTATGAATCTTATAATTAAAAAGTTAAGAACATCAGATCAGAATGTCTGTAGCAGAAATAAGCCTAAGCAACTTATATATTCACAGTACCTAGAAGAACAATAGAATCATGGAATGAATTCAATAAGTCATTCTCTCCTTCTATTAGATAATGAGAATGAATTGCTTGGTCAGCGGGAAACTCTACACTCCCAAACATTAGCTTCTAATTTTCAGATCAGTCTCACCTTCAGCCTACTCATCATTAAATCTAATATCCCAATAATTATATAAAATACTTCCTGGAGAAATAAAGGTGCTATGAATTTAAATATGATATAATGCTAAAATTCAATGTAAAAACCTATACATGTTCAAAGTAAGGACATGCTGGTTCTACAACATCAGTGTTTTAACTTAATAATCTGGTATAAAGCATTTAATGCAGTTTAAGGAATTCATAAAATGAAAATTTGCTGTTTGGGGTAGAATCTCACTATTTTTTGTTTTAGTTCCTGTTACTTTAGCCTCCAACTTCAATTTCTAAGCCCAATACATATACACACACATACATACCCATATAAGTACTCTCATACACATACACACACACACATACACATACACACACACACACACACACACACACACGCACGCACGCACGCATGCACACACACACATGCACGCATGCACGTAATCACACAGGTATCCCTTTCTGTATTCAAAAAGGAGTAACACACATTATTTTTATCAATTTCTATTTTTTTTGTCATTGTTCAATACTGATTTTAGGAAATTTGAAAGTCAAGCATAGCCACACATTATAACATTTTAATGTTTTCATTTTTCAGGTCCATCTGTTTATATGCTAATTTAATGGTTTTATTCTTCTTTGCAGGTTAGTGGTACTCTGTTGTGTATGTGTTCCTCACAGTCGTTGTCTACTCCTTTGTTGAAGAAAATTTACATTGACTCTACTTCCTAGTTATTATAAATAGGACAACTATAAATAGTGCTGAGCAAGTGAGCAACTGTAGGAAGTAGAGTCCTTTGGGTATATACAAACACACACACACACACACACACACACACACACACACACGCGTGTGCGCACACACACACACGTGCGCGCGCACACACACACACACGCACGCACACACACACGCGCGCCAAGGAGTGTCATAACTGGGTCTTATGGTAGATTTTCTTTTAATTCTTTGGGATTCTCCATAATGATTTCCAGAGTGGCTACACCTACTTGCATTTCCAGCAACAGAAGCTCAGGTTTCCTTACTTTACAACCACACCAGTATTTGTTCACACTTGTTTTGTTGAACAAAGGCATTCTGAATGGAATAATATGAAAATTGAAAGTTTTTTTAATTTACATTTCTTTATTTGATAAAGATCATTGAACATGTTTAGAAGATTCTTAGTCTCATTTTAATTGAAAGCATTTCTTTTCATACTGTACATTCTGATCACAGCTTTACCTCCCACATGTCTTGCCAGATCCTCCCAACCTTCACACCAATCCAACTCTTTCAACTTTTTGTCTTCTTTCTCTCTAGAAAACAGATAGATGCCAGGCGGTGGTGGCACATGCCTGTAATCCCAGCACTCGGGAGGCAGAGCCAAGCGGATCTTTGTGAGTTCCAGGACAGCCTGGACTACCGAATGAGATCCAGGAAAGGCACAAAGCTACACAGAGAAACCCTGTCTTGAAAAAAACAAAAACAAGACAAAACAAAAAGAAAAGAAAACAGATAGAAACAATTAATTGACTCCCAGATGTGGTAGCAAGAATTTCCACTAAAAACCTGAGAAAGCTTTTAAAAAAGATTTTAAAACAGAGCTAAATACAGCTTCCTAGTTGGGTCTCTCAGGCAAGCTGTGAGCTACAGTATGGTGGATTCTTGGCATCTGGGCTTGACCTATAGCAAGGCAGATTCCTGCCACAGTACACAAAAGCGTCTTCAAGTCATGCAGCACGTGGTGTAGCATATTTAGTTTTTGCTAGTACAGACAAAAAGGAGGCGCGCGCGCATGCGCGGGGGGGGGGGGGGGGGGGGGGGGGCTGCTGCACACTGCTTATAGAACCACTGTTTCCTGGAGTTCGCGATAGGCATGCCTCCGCCTTGTTGGGAAGCTGAGGTGGACGGTGTCAACAGCCAAAGTCACCATGAAGCTTAACAGTTTAAAATTTCTCCTGATCAGAGGAGGATTATAGATCATAATAACACAGATTCAGATGGAATAAAACTCTAAACAGTTTACAGTGTGTATGAAAATGTATGTAGGCTTAGAACAGAGAGGAAAAGGAGGATATATAAAGAAATAGATAATTTTTAAAAATAAAATCTTTAAAGAGACAGTAAAAGTAATATAAAAAAATAAGCCACATAAAGATGGAAATTACACAGAGAGTTTGGATTATATTGTCTTTCAGATTTTTAACTGCAGAAAGACATTTGCTTGTAAAAAACTGCTGAGTTAAGCCATTATATATATTTTAAAGATGTCTTGACTTCAGAATTCATGTCTAAGGATATGCTGCTTTGGAAAAGAGGTTCTGTTTTTGTTTCCACAGAAGGTGAGAACCCATGGATTGCTTACAAGCTAATATTGTTTGATCAAGGAAGACCTGTGAGAGGTCTCCAGATGTTCCAACTCCCAGAACAGCTTCAAGGCAACTGGCTCAGAGAATACAGCCTCACAGACTACTCAAGTCAGGATTTGACCATAATCCTAAAATTTTCTTTGTTTCCACATACGACTATCAGTGCCCCCAATCAACAGGAAGTAGCCTATGTCCACTACTATGCCCACATTCCCAAAAATGGATTATGGATGGTTGCCCTTGTTTGGGGGTTGGTTACAAATTGTTATTGGTCATAGTCAATCTCTTTCTTGTAGCTGTAAGTTTTGGCCATTAGCTCAGGCTTACTTTTGATTAGTTCTTACACTTAAACTCAGCCCATTTCTGTTAATTTATATGTTGCCACGTGATCCATGGCTTTACCTGTGTGTTGTTACATGCTGCTCACTGGATGGTGGGCTGGCATCTCCTCACTCGGCCTTCCTCTTTCCAGAATTTTCCTTGTCTGCTTATCTCACCTATACTTCCTGCCTGGCTACTAGCCAATCACCATTTTATTTATCAACCAATCAGAGCAACATATTTACAGCATACAGAGGTGTAAATGGGATATGATATAGAAATGTGATACAGATATGATAGGATGAAAGGGTAGAATATTGAATCTATTTTTATAGAGCAACAACTTGTTTAAAATGTTTTACATTGCTATGGATTTTAGTTTTTTTTGTTTTTTTTTTTTCAAGACAGGGTATCTCTGTGTAATTTTGGTGCCTGTACTGGGAGTGTGCTTTTTTTTTTTAGATTTTAGTTTATTGATACAAATTTAAGGTCAATTTTGTTATACTGTATGTATATTTCTAATCTTGTTTAAGGTATTATGTTTATGAAACTCATTTAAAATTATAATATATGATTAAAAAATATATACTGATTAGTCATTTATGATAATCAAACTTATAGTCATGTTAGTTAAGTTTTTTAGGTATACATACATATATTTCAATTAGATAGGTAATCTTCAAACACTTCAAAGACCTATAGAATATGACATTTAAAATATTTTAAAGACTTACACTTTTTGGACAATGAGACATGTCTGCCCCTGGCAGCACTGATTCACTTCAAAAAAGTTGATGGACATTGAAGAAACTCCATATGGAGTTTGCTTTCCTTATGGCAAAAGTTAGCCATTTGGGCAAGAAATTGTTCCTGCCTGGACTACTTGACAAACATTTGCATTGACTGGACATGCAAGACCCATAGAAAAATGACCACTAAATTTTTCCATAACAAGGTGAAATGGTCCTTCAGATTCTTGCTTCCCAGAGGAGACTGACAGATTTCAACAGGACACAGGGCAAAGCAACTAAAAACCTCTAGACCTATAGGCTGAAGATGGATGCCCCAACATTGGAGAAGAACTTTGGATGACTGTCCAGGCAGCCAGATGTCTCTGTCATTTCCAGAATTTTGGAAGTTGCTTTTCCTGTTTACTCAGGTAATATTGTATCCTTCTGGAGTCTTTGATGTAGTTGAAGACTAGATAACTGTAATTTTAATTGGTTATGATAAAAGATAAATTAGATATGAAACTTTATACTCACAATTATTGGATAGATGATATATATATATATTTTTGTTTGTTTGTTTGTTTGTTTTGTTTTGTTTTTTCAAGACAGGGTTTCTCTGTATAGTTTTGAGCCTTTCCTGGAACTCACTTTGTAGACCATGCTGGCCTCAAACTCACAGAGATCCACCTGGCTATGGTTCCCGAGTATTGGGATTAAAGGTGTGGGCCACTACCGCCTAGAGATAAAATATTTTCTTTAATTTTGTCAAATACAAATAGACTATATATTGTAACTGTAATTCTTGCTTGATAACTGTTTTTTTATGTCTTATTTTACTGCATTAAAGATAAAACCTTCCTTTTTGATTAGATAGAAAAGGGGAAATGCCAGGGAATGTTTTATGTACACTGTGAATATATGTTCCCATTGGTTAACAAATAAGTTGCTTTGGCCTATGGCAAGGCAGTGTAGAGGCAAGTGGGAAATATAAGGAGAGAAACAGGAAAGAGAAAGGTGGAGTAAGGAGAAACACTGCCAGCCACTGCCAAAGGAGCAGCAAGATGCCAGCGGACCAGTAATGCCACAGCCATGTGGTAACTTACAGATAAATAGAAGTGGGTTGAGTTATAAGAGCTAGCTAGCAAGAAGCCCACTATAGGCCATACAGTTTGTAAATAATATAAACCTCTGTGTGTTTTCTTTGGTCCAAGTGGCTGCGGACCTGCAGATGAGAGAGATTTGTCTGGACCACGGAGGGCTAGGTGGGACCCAAGAAGATTTCAACCTCAACCAATCAAACAAAACATAAAAAAACAAAGCAAAAAGAGAAAAAAAAAGAAAGATGAAAAGCATGAAGAACATATACACATGCAGAGATAAACACATACACACAAATATATACATTCACACATTTGCATTTACATACTTGAATCCCCCCAAAAAATCCCACAAAATTTGAAATTATAATAGATAAACAAAAGATATGTAAGGTAAAAAGTGTTCAAGTGAAGCATTAATGGGACAAAATATCTCTGCCATTACCAGTAAATTTGTTTCGTGTTTGCAATCTATTTCTGGTCATGGGACCTCCCTGAAGTGTGATTTGTGTACCCAATGCTCCCTTGAAGAAAACTAATTTTCCTTTGCAAGCAGTTTTCAACTGAAGATAGCTTTTGGGTTAAGGGTGGGGCTTTGTGTCCATGTCCCATCTCAGATCTATGACCCCATGTGGCTTAAACCTGTGTAAGCCCTGTACATGCTGCCACATTTTGTGCGAGTTCATATGTGCATTAGTCCTGCCTGGTGCATATGAAAGGCACTGTTTCCTTGGTGTCTGCCATTCCCCTGGCTATGGACTCTCAAACATGTTGGATGTAGTTAGTTGTTTTTTATTCTTTGTCTTTGATCTTTTGGGGGCCTGCTACCAGCTTCCAAATAAATATATGGAGGTTTATTCTTTCATATGAATGTCCAGCCTCAGCTTGGCTTATTTCTAGCCATCTTTTCTTAACTTTAATCATCCTGTGTATCTTTTGCCTCTGGGCTTTTATCTTTCTCTATTAGAATAAAGAATATACCTTTCTTTAATTCTTACTCCATGGCTTGCTATATAGCTAGGTGGCTGGCCCCTGATGTCTACTTCTCCTCCTTTTTCTTGCTCATCAATCTTCCTTTCCCAGATTCTCCTGTTTATTCTCTCTGCATGCCATCTCCAGATCTCCTGCCTAGCTATTGGACATTCAACTCCTTATTAGACCAATCAGGTGTTTTAGACAGGCACAATAACACAGCTTCACAGAGTTAAACAAATGCAACATAAAAACATGCAATGTATCTTTGCATCATTAAACAAATACTCCACACCATAAATGAATGTAACACAACTCTAACTAATATTCCATAACACTTGGAGTCTCAAAACAATCCAAGCTTCATTTTCATAGGTTCAAAAGTGTAGAAAGCTTCTTAATTTAGATAGAATGAGAAGGGATGTAAGTTTGTAATAATTTGACAGTACGTCTAGCATTAAGAAGAGCATTTAAGTGTGGTTATAAATGTATATATGCCTACAAGTTTCACCATCATACTTTCCTCAAGTACGCCATGCTAGTAGGAATAGGTTGATCAATAAAGTGGGAAAATAACATGAAATACTTATGTATCCTCTTTAATCTATATAAATGAATAAAGACTTCATTTTCTTTGTGTCTAAAGCAATATTTGATTAGTTACTAAATACTTATTTTAAAATTTATTGTTATTTATGTATATATGTGTGTATATGAATAAATTCAATATGAGTACAGATGCTCATAGAGGCCAGAGGAGAGTATTGGATACTTTGGATCTAGACTTGCAGGCATTGTGAACCACCCAACACAGATGCTGCTAACCTAATTTGAGCCCTCTGGAAGAGCAACCAGTGTTTCAACCATTGAACTATCTTTAGAGTTCTAATTATCATATATATAAAACATCTTTTTGAGAGAAGTACTAGTCAAAGCTCATTGCGCCAAGAGCTATAAAAGTCCGTTCGAGAAGACAAGCGATAGCTATTGTTTAAACAGGCTGAAGTTTACATGCTTTCACTATAATCAAATGAATATACATAACCAGCAAGTAGTGGCTCATTACAAGGCCTAGCAGTGTAATAGACATCGAGTAGTTTCTTTATAATGAGAAATTAAAGTTATGAATTTAATGTTATAAAGTTATATGAAGCTTCCAAATTTATGAAACTGATTTTAAAAAAAAACACAGAGAATTTAGAGATCCACTCAAAATGAGGACAAAACCAGAAAATGTATTAGAGTCTCTAGTAAATAACAAGGATACATAGGTAGTAGCAAAAAATAAAATCAGCAGCTATTTAGTAATAAACAAAATCAAGCAAGAAAAATATGAATGAAAAGTAGTTATTAATGTAGCCTCAGAGACCACTGAAAAATCCTAGACAACAAAGACTCAATAAAGTAAAAATGAATTGGGTGGTCATTGATGACTTTGAAGAATTGAATTTCAGTGCAATGGCAGGAACAGAATAATGTTTAGTAAGTAATTAAAGAAAAGGAAAAACATGGAGAAAGAGAGATCAGTAAACTGAAATTATTAAAACAATGGAGATAGATGAAAGAACTGTGTAAACCCCAGTAAAATGCCAGTGGACACGGAAGACTTCAACATTGCAAACGGAGGGGGTAACTGATGGAGGAGAGAGACAAAATTATGGACTTGACAGTCAGTTTAAATGTTAATGGAGAGTTCCTGTTTGTGTAGGAGCAGCTGCTGACAGGAACTCAGGATATGTCAGCTTTAACTATCACCCCTAGGCAGATGAGTCCCAAATACTCTTTCTTCACTTGACCTCTTCCCTGAACTCTAGTTTGGTGGGTGGGCTTGTCACTCAAGCAAACATCACGAATGCAGCAGCCATGATCCCACCCAACTCATTGTCCTATTATTAGTTACAGACAGACATCTATTTCTGTCTGACAATTTGTCTCTGTTAGCTTCATGATACCACCACTTTTCTTTTTCCACTTCCTTTCCCAAAATACACTACTTAAGAGATTGACAGTGCCATTGCATGTGATTTGAAACTTAGAACCTAGAAAGGAGAAAATATGTCAGATGGGTAAATAAACAAGTAGACTGGTGGTGAGTAGATAGGTTGATGAATGGTTGAATGACTGAATTTATTCATCATGTACAATCTACCAACTACTATTCTAGTCCCTTCTCGTAGTGAACATTACAAGAAGCAAATTTCCTGCCTTTCTTTTATGATATAACGTAAACAAAGCAAATTTACTCTATACTCACCTGCAATAGTTTCAAAACATAAGCAAACGTTAATGGGAAGGCTGAGAATGAACAATCAAAGTGATTTCAAATGGTTCATCAGAAAATGCTCCCATGAATATCGGAAATGTGGCTGGAGTATAAATGAATGAAATGGTGTACAAACTATGCAGATATTTAGAAGGAACATTTTCCAATCAAAAGAAAGAAAAAATGATAAGGTCTTAGATAAAACATGTACTTAGCCTGCTTGTAGCACAGACAATGAAGGACAAGATCATAGGACATTTTTTTGAATAAGGTGATAGGTACAGCAAATAAATATGGAGAATACTTCATTGAATTTTAATTTGAATAGTCAGTGAATCTTTCCAATACAAGTAAATTTCAAGTATTTCTTTAATTTTTGAAATTATAATTACATAGTTTTCCCTTTTTCTTTCTTCCCTCTAACTCCTCCCAGGTACACAATCCCCCACTGTCCATTAAATCAAAGGCCACTGTCCTCTGTTTTATTTAATTCTTTTATACATACATACATTACATACATACATACATATATATATATATATATATATATATATATATATATATATATATATGTATGTATATATAAAACCTGCTTGTAGAGGTTATATATATTAAGTTTGTAAGGCACTAGGGAAGGACCTTACTCTAGTAGGGGGTGGCATATTATATTTGTAACTGAAAAGAAAGGAGTCAAAACTGATTCCAAGTTTTCTTGACTAAATAACTGTAAAACAGATAGTATAATTCTTGAAATCACAGGGTAAATACTGAGCAATAAGATCAGAAACTGGTTCTAAATCCAGCCAAACTGACAACAAAGTGTAACTAATATCAAGCCTCTGAGCACTTCTGTGAAGGATTTTCCTTATCAAATTATTTAAAAATGGAATGCCTGCCCTAAAGCTTCCAAAGGCATCTTGGACAAAAGGAGATGGAATGGGTGACTTTGTTTTCATCTGCTGTCCTTTGTCTTCCTGGCCATCTAATCTACACAGCTGCTACCTCTGCCCCTGCGCTGCTGCTGCTGCTGCTGCCCCAGCTGCTACCCCTGCCCCTTCTGCTGCTGCCCCTGCTGCTGCTGCTGCCCCAGCTGCTACCCCTGCCCCTTCTGCTGCTGCCCCTGCTGCTGCTGCTGCCCCAGATGCTACCCCTGCCCCTTCTGCTGCTGCCCCTGCTGCTGCTGCTGCCCCAGCTGCTACCCCTGCCCCTTCTGCTGCTGCCCCTGCTGCTGCTGCTGCCCCAGATGCTACCCCTGCCCCTTCTGCTGCTGCCCCTGCTGCTGCTGCTGCCCCAGATGCTACCCCTGCCCCTTCTGCTGCTGCCCCTGCTGCTGCTGCTGCCCCAGATGCTACCCCTGCCCCTTCTGCTGCTGCCCCTGCTGCTGCTGCTGCCCCAGCTGCTACCCCTGCCCCTTCTGCTGCTGCCCCTGCTGCTGCTGCTGCCCCAGCTGCTACCCCTGCCCCTTCTGCTGCTGCCCCTGCTGCTGCTGCTGCCCCAGATGCTACCCCTGCCCCTTCTGCTGCTGCCCCTGCTGCTGCTGAGGTATGCCTTCACTTAAGTCCTTTCAAGCTTCTTCCAGTTTCTAAGGTGGATACCAGACTAGCAAGTGGCTCTCTGTGAATCCTTACAGCATTCAACGCCAGACTGGGGCTGCTGAGGCACCCAGCCTCCTGGACTTGGCAACTCTCAGGATCTTGACCTATTTAGAGTCAGACAGCCATTATCCAGACGATATCATGTAACCCAGCCTAATCAGTCACTTTTTAATGTATTTTAATTCAGCAAGTTCTGTTTCGCTAGAGAACCTGGACTGATACAAAGAATAAGCTTTATATAAACTATTGATGTATACTTTCCATACCATAAATTCCACTCATTTATTACTATTTTTAATTTTATGTTTGAGATTATACTGTAATTACAACATTGTCTTTCCTCTTTCAGCCCTCGAAACCCTCCACTATTCCTCTCACTCTTCTTCAATTCATGGCCTGATAGACATTTTTCACTAATTTTTAGTGCATTCATTTTTTATATATATATAACTACAACCTGCTTATTCTGTAGAACATTACTTGTATGTATGTTTCCAGGGATGACCATTTGGCACTGAACAATGAATTGATGTGCTCTTCCCTGGGGAAGACCTCCTTTCCTGCTTCCAGCTTTCCTCAGTTGCTTGCATTTCTTTGTGTAGGGTTGAGGCCTAGTGGCTTTACCTCATCCACTTTGGCATGTCTGCTGGTATTGTTCTTGTTCAGTTCACATTTGTTGAGTTTGCAGAGAGGGAGGCAACCAACAGACCTACTCAGCTATAACACCTGTGAACCACATCAATGATCAGTATGGCATGATAGCCCTAAGGGTGCAGTACTGTTGGTAGTAACTGACATCTCTCTAACTGGCCTTAAGTCTAAATCAACAAGAGGGAAATTATGCCTGGAAATGGAACCTAGATAATTACTCAGTGCTAGTGAAATAGATTCTCCTCCAACCTCCATCTACTAATTATGACATAGTATAATTTAACAACAATCTTAAACATTATTCCTTGTACCAAGAAAAAAGTGCAGTATTCATCCCTCATCAAGAAAACTTCTCTTTGCAACAGATAGAGATCCCCCCCCCAAAAAAAAACCACTCGTTACTTTTTGTTTGCTTGTTTTATTATTATGTTTTATTTAAAAAATTTTTATTTTACATACCAACCACAGTTCCCCCTCCCATCCCTCCTCCGCTCCTCACCTCCAGCATCCTCCTCCCCTGACCAATCCCCATACCCTCCTCCAAAAGGATAAAGTCTCCCATGGAGAGTCAACAAAACCTGGTACTTTCAGTAGAGGCAAGTCCAAGCCTGCCTCCCCCCCCCCCCCCCCCCGCATCAAGGCTGAGCAAGACATCCCACCATAGGGAATGGGCTCCAAAAAGCCAGCTCATGCACCAGGGATAGATCCTGATCCTGCTGCCAGGGCCTACACACATGAAGAGGGCCTAGTCTGGTTCCATGTAGGCTCCATAACTGTTGGTCTAGAGTTTGAAAACACTTATTACTAAGGTCAGTGTTTAATGGTATTTTAGTAAACATAGAGTGTTGTAACCAACAGTTAATTTAACTTTTACCTATATTTATTGTTTACTCTGAAATCTGTGTTCCTTTTTACTTCCTCCTTGGAGGCCATTAAGGTACTTCTTGTCAGGAGTATCTCTCCTTTTTGGGACAATCCAATACATGTAAATGAAATTATGTAGCATGCAGTTGTTTCACCTACCACATTCTACTTTGTATTATGCTTTGAGTTTGTTTTTTTATAGCAGTTATCAGTGTTTCATTCATTTACTGTTCTGTAGAAATACTTTTTTGGATCTATCACTGCTAAGAGCTCTTTCAGTTTGGGAATAATATAACTAGTAAGTCCTTGAACATTCATGTACAAGTCGTGTACATGAACACATCTTTTATTTCTCATAAGCGTATTATTTAGAAGAAAGATTCTGTGCTTGACAGTAAATTTATGTCAAGATTTAGATAGTTCATAAATATTTAAATAGAGAATTTAAATAGAGATGCTGAGTACATATATATTACTAGGTCTAAAACTCAGAAAATAGATAAATAAAAATTATAATTTAGCCAGGAGGTGGTGGCGCACACCTTTAATCCCAGAACTTAGGAGGCAGAGCTAGGTGGATCTCTGTGAGTTCGAGGCCAGCCTGGGCTACCAAGTGAGCTCCAGAAAAGGTGCAAAGCTACACGGAGAAACTCTGTCTTGAAAAACCAAAAAGTAAATATATAAAATTTAATATTTCAGGTATAACTTTGTCATTGGACTAGATTAGGTTTAATTATTTAATATATTTATTTGGTTTTTGTTTGTTTGTTTGTTTGTTTCGAGACAGGGTTTCTCTGTGTAGCTTTGTACCTTTCCTAGAACTCACTTGGTAGCCCAGGCTGGCCTTGAACTCACAGAGATCTGCCTTGCTCTGCCTCCTGAGTGCTGGGATTAAAGGCGTGCGCCACCACCGCCTGGCTATTTAATATATTTAGGAAAAAAAAGAAAAGTCTGGGAACTAAAGAATTTAAAGGTTAAATAAAATAAAGCAAATATAGGAAAGATCAAAGCATACACTCTGTTTTGTGTATTGAATCCCCTTAACTAATCCCTAAACTCAGCTAGGGACTGTGGCTACATGTTAACAACCTCCTGCTTCTTTCAGTTTTAATGCCTTAGGGTCTTTCTCCAAAGTAGTGAGCCCCACTAAGCCCTTGTGGTCATGTACAGAGCTACTGACCCCACAGGCAGTCATCTGCAACGAGAAGGTGGGACTCACTACTACAAAAGCCTTTTAGCAAGATCATTCTGAGATTGGGTTGACAGGTCAACCTTATTGGTCATTTTGCTAAAATCACACTCAGAACAATACAAAGTAAATGAAAGGAAAATTGAAGAAAGAAGGGTAAACTAGTAGAGTTGATGGTGGTCTTGTTCTAGATTTTCTTCAAGCAGATGCTTAAAAGACAGGATAAGATTGAAGAGAGCTCAATAGGGAGATTTGTACGTAAAGATGGAGGACAAATGCACTGTGTGTCTGTAATGTAAAGGAATCCTGAAGACACAAGAGATAGGGTGCAAGGATGAAGAAATGATAAATTAAAATACATGAGGGGTGGTCAAAGTACACGATTTTACTTGAGACTATATTTTCACTTTATCAGTTTAACATTGTAATGCTGAAAGTGTGTGTGTGTGTGTGTGTGTGTGTGTGTGTGTGTGTGTGTATTTTGAATGTGAATATATTGGTATGTTAAGTAGTAAAAATGTGCTTGATATTTAATATAGCCAATAAATTTCATCCTGGGTATCTAGATAATAGATATTCCACTTAGCAATTAATGTTATCCATATTGAATTATGCAATTTTTAAAATAACTCATTCTGTTTTAGCAGGCCCAAATACCACATTTTTTTTCATGCTAGTAATCCAATAGGTATAGGGTAGATATGCAATGTTTTGGCTATGCATAGGAGTGGCATTTTTGATAAAAAGTGACAATCATATGATGCAGAAGATTTGGTGAATATCCTTACTCATTCAATAAGACCAAGATTGGGAAGTATTTACACATTACACCAAACGAAACAACGCAAACAAGCAAACTGAATCTTATAGATAAGGACAGTTTGGGTAGTTATAAGTTTTTCTAAATTAGATATATATTGAGGTACAATGCAACTTTGTCATGAATTTATTTTTAAATTTTATTTTATACCTGAATCTTGAATCTTTTGTATTACACATTACACAAACACACACACACACACACAGAGAGAGAGAGAGAGAGAGAGAGAAAGAGAAAGAGAAAGAGAGAGAGAGAGAAGACGATCTCAAAGAAAATCAAACAGGAAGTGAAGGTTTAATGAAAAGAGTGCAGAACTCTGCATTTAGATAATGGATACCTGTTATGATCAGAATCTGATAGGTGTGGGTGATATGAATGAGTTATAAGGTTGCTGCCCCTAAAGGGCAAATAAACAACTTCAACATAATATTGTTTGAAAACTCTAAGGAAAGTATATCACAATTGGATGGTGCATGGTGATAGCCCTAGAATTCAGTAAGGCCATGACGGTACTCCCACGAAAGGGTCTAATGCTTGAAGAGGGTCACCAGGAGGGAAAGGATCTGAAGGGACAACGTTTCATGCAGGAGGAGTCAGGATCAAAGAGCTAAGACTAGGAATGACACTTTTACTTTAGATGTATTTTTTTACTGCAAGATGTCATTGAAAATGAAAACAGTGGTTTCATTAATTTCAAAGGGAAAAATAACCCCCTCATGAGAACAAATCACTGTTTATTTTTAATGAAAGTCCATGCAAAATCTATGAATACTTTTGTATCTATTGTTATTTTGCAAATTTCCATAAAGTGATCAAAGTGCTCATGAGACCACCAGATAGCTACGAGAATATCTGATAAAGATGTGGAAAAGGGAAGGGATGGACAAAGACAATAAATGGCAGAAAATATATGGAATGGAAGGCAAGTTGTATTCCAGAAAAACTAACTAGTTTGTTTCTGAAATGTTGATTATGATACTTATAATAAATATTATGGCATTAAAATTATAAAAATGTAGATTGAATTTGTTCACTTATTCTATGTTCTATAGAGTTGTTCATGATTTGTAAAGTTTCAGAAAGTGATAATAGAGAAATTGTGTTGGCATTTTAATTTTTTTTTTTTTTTCTGTTTGGTAGTTTTTGCCCAAGAGTTCCAGTCCATCTGACTGGCCTAGAACTCACTTAATGGACCAGGCTGGTCTGAGCTGTTTTAATTCTCTTGCTTCAGTCTCCTGAGTGATGCATTTACACATGAACACTACTATGCCTGACAACGAAACCTATCTTTTTATTTATATTCTTGAATTTTTTATATGAGTGCTGTGTTCACATCATTCTCTCCCTTCTCCCCCTCCCCACAGCTCCCTGTTTCTCACACTTCTCACAATTGCTACTCCTTATTCTTTAATTATAATAATTACACACACACTTATGAGTGCAAACGTATTAAGAAAACTCACCAAGTTATTTAGCACTGCTTATGTGTTTAAGGCTGGCCTCTTGATATTGGAGAACCTGTGTAGGGGCTCATTTTCCACAAGCCTGACTTTCCCTCTACCAGCAGTCATCAGTTGCTTGTAGTTTTTCTGCTAGCCCTGTTAGAACTCCCCCATCCATGTCATCATTTGATGTCATTTCTTTTTTTTTTTTTTTAGGTTTTATTTAGGCAAACAAATTGTTGACATTTCCTTGTCATATATAGACTGCAATATTTCACAATAGATATCTTTTAATGGTCCTTTTACTCTTAAAATCTTTGAATCCCCCTTTTCTAAGATGTTCTCTGAACCTTATGTATAGGGCTGTGCTGTAGATTGTACCAATAGGGGCTGGCCACCTTACAATCAATTGTTCTCTGACTTTTGAGCAAATGTGGCCTTCTGAAATGAGGAAGCTTCTCCGATGCAGATTGAGAATGGCACTTACCTGTGGGGCCAGCTAAAGCATATGGAAACCTATTGAGTTTTTAAATTAACTTAATCTATACTTCTCGTTGACAGATTTTTTTTGATCAAAAGATTAAAAATGAACTTAACATTATTTGCTTTGTCACCTAAAAATTTTAACAATATATTTTAATCATATTATTTCCCTTGCCTCAGCTCTTCCTCACCTCCTTACGCATCCATTTCCTGTTTTCTCCCTCATAAAATCCAAAACACCAAACAACAATAATCAAGGGGAAAAGTTACCAAAATAAAACAAAAAAGCCCATTGAAAAAGAAAAAAAAGTGGAATCTGTTATTGCGTGAGAGTTCTAGCATGACAGTTAGGGTGTTTGGCCATCTGGATCACCAGACTAGGTCAGATCTGGCTTTAAATCCAGTTACTCTGAACCTGATAGAAGAGAAAGGTAGGAAGTAGGCTTGAATGCATTGGCACCAGAGATCACTTCCTTAATATAACACCAGCAGCACAGACACTGAGAGAAACAAACAATCAATGGGACCTCTTGAAACTAAGAAGCCTTTGTAGAGCAAAGGACATGGTAAACAAGACAAAGTGACAGCCTACAGAATGGGAAAAGGTCTTCACCAACCCCACATCTGACAGAGGGCTGATATCCAGAATATATAAAGAACTCAAGAAATTAGACATCAAAATGCCCAACAGTACAATTAAGAAATGGGCTATAGAACTAAACAGAGAATTCTCAACAGAGGAAGCTCAAATGGCTAAAAGACATTTAAGGAATTGCTCAACATCCCTAATCATCCAGTAAATGCAAATAAAAACAATTCTGAGATACCACCTTACACCTGTCAGAATGGCTAAGATCAAAACCACAGAAGACAGCTTATGCTGGAGAGGATGTGGAGCAAGGGGAACTCTCCTCCACTGCTGGTGGGAATGCAAGCTTGTACAGCCACTTTGGAAATCAATGTGGCATTTCCTTAGAAAATTGGGAAACCATCTCCCCTAAGACCCAGCTGTAGCACTCTTGGGCATATACCCAAGGAATGCTCAATCATACCACAAGGGCACATGCCCAGCTATGTTCATATCAGCATTGTTTGTAATAGTCAGAACCTGGAAATGACCTAGATGCCCTTCAACTGAAAAATGGATAAATAAAATGTGGTACATATATATACACAATGGAGTACTACTCAGCAGAGAAAAACAATGACATCATGAGGTTTGCAGGCAAATGGATGGATCTAGAAAAAATCATCCTGAGTGAGGTAACCCAGACTCAGAAAGACAAACATGGTATGTACTCACTCATAGTATGATACTAGATGTAAAACAAAGATGACTAGACTGCTACTCACAACTCCAGGGAGGCTACCTAGAAAATAGGACCCTAAGAAAGACACAAGAATCGCCCAATTACAGAGAAATGGATCAGATCTACATGAACAACCTGGACATGAGTGGGGGTAATGAAGGGCAAGTTCGAGGGAAAGAGAGCTTAGGGGAGCAGGAGATCCCAGTTGGATCAAGAACAGAAAGGGAGAACAAGGAAAAACAGACCATGATAAATGAAGACTACATCAGAATAGGAAGAAGCAAAGTGCTAGAGAGGTCCCCACAAATCCACAACGATACATCCACTGTAGACTACTGGCAATTGTCAAGAGGAAGCCCTACCTACCTACTCTGGTGATCCAGATGGCCAAACACATTTTCATTATACATATATCAGTTGATAAACATTGCTGTCTCTAATTTCTGGGTATTATGAATAGAGCAACAAGATCTAGAATAGAATAGTAAGATATAGAATCCTTTTTTGTATATTCCCATGAGTGTTGTAGCTTTATCAAGTTTTAGATTAATTTTTCAGCTTTTTGAGGGAACACCACACTAATTTCCAGATGCATTTTACCAATTGGTACTCCCACTAGCAATGAATAAGTGTCCCTCTTTCCCTGTATCCTCTCCAGCATGGCATTCAATTTATCAATATTGGCCATTCTGAAATGAAGTAAAATCTCAGAGTAGTTTTAATTTGCATTTTCCTGATGGTGAAGGATGTTGTACATTTTTATGAGTGTTTTTAGGTATTTGTGTTTCATCATTTGAAAGCACTCTTATTAGTTCCATACCCTATTTTTAATTGGGTTATTTGTTTTATTTATGTTTAGTGTTTTTTTTAAGTTCTTTATGTATTCTAGATATGAACCCATTCAATGTTTCTTCCATTTTTTTCCCTGAAAAGTAGGCAACAAAACTTTTGTTTTTCAGAAAAATACAGGCATAGGTATTTAGAAGTATTATTTTATCCCATATGTATAAAATTAGCATATATCTTTGAAACTGTGCTCCAAAACATGTATATTTAGTAGTCTTATAGGCCTAAACTTACTAGGTGCTACTGGATTTTTTTTTACACTTGTTTTGGGGGATATGGTTCATTGTTCTTTTCTCCTTTTTTGTTATTTATTATATTTATGTTTTAATTTTACACATCAGCCATGGGTTCCCCTGTCCTCCCCCCTCCCACCCCCACCCGCACATCCCCCTCAGCCCCTCCCCTCCATTCCCATCTCCTCCAGGGCCAAGACTCCCCTGGGGATTCATTTAAACCTGATGGATTCTGCACAGGCAGGTCCAGTCCCCTCCTTCCAGGCTGAGCAAAGTGTCCCTGTGTAAGCCCAAGGTTCCAAACACCCAGCTCATGCACTAAGAATAGGTCTGGGTCCCACTGCCTGGGTGTCTCCCAAACAGTTCAAGCTATTCAGTTGTCTCACTTATCCAGAGGGCCAGATCCAGCCTTTGGTTCATAATTCATGTGCTTCCATTTGTTTGGCTATTTGTCCCTGTTCTTTTCCAATCTTGGTCTCAACAATTCACGCTCTTGCAGTCCCTCCTCTTTCTCAACAATTGAACTCTTGGAGCTCTACCTGGGGCCTGGCTGAGGATCTCTGCATCCACTTCCATCAGTTATTGGATGAGAGTTCCACCACGACCGTTAGGGTGTTTAGTCATCTGATCATCAGACTAGGTCAGATCAGGCTTTCTCTCGTCCATTGCCAGCAGCCTACAGAGGATTTCTGTAAGATTTATCATTGTGGATTTAAGGGGACCTCTCCAGCACTCTGACTATTGCTGTTCTCATGTGGTCTTCATTTATCATGGTCTGTTATTCCTTGTTCTCCCTTTCTGTTCCTGATCCATCTGGGATCTCCTGCTCCCCTAAGCTTTCTTTCCCTCAAACCTTGCCCTTCATTGCTCCTACTGTCGTCCAGGTTGTTCATATAGATCTCATCTATTTCTCTGTCATTGGGCGATCCTTGTGTCTTTCCTAGGGTCCTGTTTTCTAGGTAGCCTCCCTGGAGTTGTGTAGCAGTCTAGTCATCATTGTTTTATATCTAGTATCCTACTATGAGTGAGTACAAAGCATGTTTGTCCTTCTGAGTCTGGGTTACCTCATTCAGGGATGATTTTACTGGATTTTATAGCAGACCAACTTTGTAACTTTGAAAAATGTATCTCACATCACTTTTGTAGGCTTTAAGTTTCACTGTGCACCAGAGGTGACTAAGAGACATACTTTGTTTAAAATGATTGCAATACTGTCCAATTCTCAGTACTCAAGGAAGAGTCAATTTTTTTGTAGTGATGTGCAAATTTTCAGTGGCGTGCTCTTCCAGAAGATGACATAGTTTAGTGGCTAAAGCGAGGCGTGGAGCAACTAGCTGCAGAAGTCAAAGGTCAAACATTAGGCTTTCACTTCATTTTAGCTTCTTCTGTGTCCGTTTCTGTTTGAGGCGACTCTCCTCCCATTTAACCTATGATTTAGGGCAGAAGGTTGGAAACTGAGAGCCTCTGACTTCATTTAACAGGACATCTCTAGCACTTTTTCTGGTAATTTTTCATAAATACCAGAGATCGCTAGCTGCCCCAGTCCTAGGGCCAGCAGATGGTCAGTATGACAGCAGCTATGTTTTAAGGACAAAATGTTTTGTGATATTTACCTTAAAGTGTCAGTGTTACACCTTAATATATATCGGAGAAGATTCTAGTTTAAACCAGGTTGACCTTGTGATAGACTGCTCAGCATGCAAGGGTGGAGAAAAGATTTTATTTGATTATTCCTACTTAAAGTGTATCCCAATTCTCTTTTTTTTTTCTGTCATGATAAGCTACTATAAATTTTCTAGATTTACTTATAAGAGAAGAATAAAAATAATATTAAATGAAAACAAGTAATTAAAGTGTACTAATATGAATTTTGATACAAGCAGTTTAAGTCCCCTAAAATTATAAGATAGGTGAATTTATATCTTATAACTAAATATCATTGTCTAACCATGTTCTTGTAGAAAACAAACTAAGGAATAGATTATGTCCTACTGTATCTCAAAATTTGTTTGTGGGTATAATTTTAATACTTAATTTATTAATTGCCTTTTTTTTACTTTTGACATTTCATAATGAACAAAATCTGTCAAGGGTTATCATCTACTATTAAAAAGCATATCTTAAATTAAATTGAATTATTTTACATAATCTAAACAAAATTAAGGAATAAGTGTTGGTGTTAGCCAAAGAAATCCATGGCTTATGAGACTAGACTTTAACAAAATGCATTCACCAACAGGAAGCTTTGGAAAGAAGGCAGGTAGTTACATAGCTATGTTAAAATTCATAATAATAGAGACAGAGACCTTGACTGTGAAAATAAAAATGACAGAAAACTCTAATGCTAACCTGGTAGACGTGCAATACTGAATGGACACAGAGAGAAGATGAGAATGTCAATTTCCTAGTCCAGACGATACACTGTGCTTGATAAACAATGCTGATGACATTTGTCGGCTTATGGGAGCAACAACTATGATAAAATTGAAAGCTCCAGGGTCTGGAGAGATGGTTCAGTAGTTAAGAGCACTAGCCGCCCTTCCAGAGGACCCAGGTTCAATTACCGTCACCCACATGCAAGCTCATGCCTATCTGTAACTCAATTCCAGGGGATCTGACACACTTACACCAATGTACATAGAATAAAATAAATAATTTTTTAAAAAGGAAAAAATTCAAAGTTCCAGTGAGTATCTTCACTAGTATTGCTAATGATTTTATCTCACAAAGGACAGAAGAGCAAAGAGAACTGTTATTTTGGACTTCCCTTTGATCTATAAGGGGGATTTGTTTAATGACCTAGAAGTAGCCACGATTTGGGGAGAATTAAGACATTCAGTTAGAAGTAAGTTTAGCTGCATACAATAGTCACACTTTCTGGCTTGAAGTGTATGGTTTGATTCTTTGATGAACGAGTCTAGAGGTCATCACAGGAGGTAATGTAGCAATATTAGAAATCAGGACTAGTCTAAAATGCTGTCCAGTCTTTCTATTAGAGGAACATAGAAAAAGAAGAGGGTAAGAGAATGAATTTAGAGTTCCTACACTTCTTAATTATTTAATATTAGCATGTCACTTCATCTCTCCATTTTTCTATTTCTGTGTATAGATTTATAGTTTCCTACTATAAATTACATTAATGGAAATTGTTAATTGGAAGCCTGGGTAGCATTTTATAATAACTACTCAAAAGTATTAGCAGCTAACATTTAAATAGTATTTCTCATGTTCAGATACTATTCTTACCTGATACTTCTAAATAAGGTACAGATTATAAAAACGCAACATCACAACACCATCCCAGATGATGTGGCTTCTGGAGCTCTTAGAAGGTAGAAAGAGATGAGAAACATGGAGTCATTACCTCATATGTATGCCATGAAGCAAATTAAATAAACATGTGCAAGCTGTGAAGAATAAGCCTTCTTACACCTTCTCTGAGTTAAAGTGTGATATTAACTCCTGTCTACTAGTGCTCGCTCTTCCTTCTCCTTGATTGCTACCACAGTTTTGATAGAGCTGTGTGCAGCATGATACTTCTTCAAATGATGCAGCCTCACTGAAGGAGATTTATGTCAGCCAAGCCAATGGACTTTGTTCCAAGCATCTGAAAAATGTATTCTTTATTCTGATTAAGTTTTTTAAAAAATGTGGAATTTGTCACTAAGGACACAAAACAAAACTAATATTCGGGAGGGTCAGTTTCTGCCTTATGTCACCTGAGAGTTTACAAAATTAAAAAGTGGTCTAGTAGATATTCCTGTGTAACCTTACACTGTAAGAGAAGCATTTATTAAAAATAAGAATTATAGGCATAATTTGATGCCCAAAATCTCATTATTTTCATTCTCAAAAACAGAAAACAGTTTTAAGAATAGAATGTTTAAGTAAAAAAAAAAAAGAGTAAATAGTGAAGAGATATTTTAAGAGATCACAAAGTGATTTATAAATAAAAGATAATATATATTTCTCTAACTAGCAACAAGAGATTGGGGAAAATGGACAGAGACGCACCTGCTTTTTTTTTTTTTTTATCATCAACATCCTGAGTAAACACTCCTTTATTTCCTTCCAAAAGGTAACTGTGAAGAGTTCTTCTTCTTATTATTTATTTATGTGTGTCTGTGCATGTGTGTGCAAGTGCTGGCAGAGGTCTGAGGAAGGTATCAGATACCCTGTAGCTAGAGTTATAGGTAATTGTGAGCCACTTGATGTGGGTGAAGGAGTCAGTTCTGCTCTTCTGAAGGAGTAACATGCACTGTTAACTGCTGAACTGTCTTTCCAGTCCTCAGACTTTCCCTAAGAACGTCCAACAACCCCCTCTCAGATAGTAGGCTTTTCCTTGCTATTGCACCATACATGGGCTTAACACTAGCTCTTTCTAAAGTCTGGAAGATCTTTCCTACCTTCATTTAATATTATTTTTGTTTAAAATTGTTTCCATACAAAATACTTTGGTAATATTCTTGCTATTCCTCCAGCTCCTCCCAGAACCTTAAATCCCTACTCACTTGAATTTCATATTCTTTCTCTCTTAAAACAAGCAAAGAAACAAAAACCCCAATAAAACCAAAACTAAGCCAAAATATAACAAACCTTAAAATTGTACAAAAAAACAAACTAATAGCTAAACATAAAAATCACTGATTTCATTTTTTCTGTTGGCCAGCTGCCCCTAAGCATGAGCTTTGCCCTGGATATGGTTGATGCTCCCACTGTGCCTCCTTGGAAGCAAACTAATGCCCCTCTCTCTGTAGCTGTCAATCTCAAATGGTTTCTTGGTTATGGATGGGACTTGGTGATGCTTCTCTTTTTCTAATCTAGGAGGTTGTCTGGTTTGAACTTGTGCAGGTCAAGTGCATGCTGTCACAGTGTTTCTGAGTTCATATTTATCAGCGCTGTTTGCCTGGGAAAATGCTGTTTACTAAGAGTTATTCACCACTTCTGCCTCTAAAAATACTTCCACACTCTTTTCTACATTTCTGTGTTCTGAGTAATGCCAGGAATTACAGGACTGTGGCAGTGAGAGAATAAAGAAAAGACAGCCAGCACAGTGTCAACCTGGTTTGGGTTGACAGAGCTCTTTAATGGGGAAACTGCAGTATCTCAGAAGTCAAGTGTGTATTTATATTTGGACAAGGAAACAGGGTTACTGAATACAGACGAATAGAGACTTGAGTTTATTAACTACAGATAAAAAAGTAGACATGGTTATTATATATAGATGAATGAAGTGGCAAGATTAGTTCACTTGGTAGGAGAGAAATCTCGTAGGAGAGTAGCCTTCAGGCAATAAACATCAGGGGAGAAAGTTAGTGTAGACAGTTTATGCGTACGTTATCAACATTTTTACTTGGACCTGAGGAAGCCTGTGCAATCCCTCTGTGCTTTACCCCTAAAAATCTTTGTAATTCTCATGGGGATGAGATTCTGGAATCTTGGCATGGTCATGTCCATGTCTATAACACACGGTTACTCAGGATTCACTTGCTTCCTATATTACACAGATCGCTAATTCCTGAGTGGAGAGGTTTTATATACCTAGCACAAGATCCAGCTGTGCCACTCTTAGGCATATACCCAAAGGACTCTACATCTTATTATATAAATACTTGCTCATCCACATTCATTGCTGTTCTATTCACAGTTGCCAGAAATTAGAAACAGTCTAGATATTTATCAAGTGATAAATGGATAGTGAAGATGTGGTACACATATACAATAGAATACTGTTCAG
Source organism: Onychomys torridus (assembly GCF_903995425.1). NCBI lineage: Eukaryota > Metazoa > Chordata > Mammalia > Rodentia > Cricetidae > Onychomys > Onychomys torridus. Next base: position 4,225,020 of record NC_050457.1, on the reverse strand, counting down.
CTAATAAGAAGAATTTAATTATGAAATTTGCATGTGTGTATGGAGATAGAAACAATCATCCCAGGTGAGGCAACCCAATTCCAGAAAGACAAAGATTATATGTTTTCTCTTACATATGGATATTAGCTTTTCAGCTTTACATGTATGTTTCATTTAGAATATCCACAGAGGTTAGACAGCTAGTAAGGGACCAGAAGGATGAGAAATCTTCCAAATGGAACATACTGTAGTGTTACAAAGGGGGAAGGTGTGTGTTAGAATAGGAGGGTTAAATATGAAGGAGAAAGAGTGAGCAAGGAACAAGTATGAATATTGGGAAGGAAAATTATCACTAAGGGCCTTTTGAAAAGCCCTATGGAAATCCACCACTGTAGAAATTTCCATATATGGAATTGAAGTGGAGTTAACACAAAACGGGGAGACAATACCCAACTAGCCATCAAATGCTACTTAATAAACCCCCCAGTATTTGGAATGTCCTACATATTTCTGAGCCCTTGGAGAGAAAGGGTCGAATACAGAAGCTCCACTGAATATTACAGACTATTGCTAGTGCTGTTGATCACCCTCCACAAACTGACTGGAAGATCCTATTGCTGAAGACCTCCACTTAGTTATGTCATTGAACATGGAGAAATCTAGCTTGTGCTCAGCCAGAAGTTCCACCCCTACAGACAAGTGTTCATAGTGCTTGGAGGTACTAAATGTGCCAGTGGAGAGGAAAAGTGATCATCAATCTCACCCAACTACAAGCGCTGTGAGATATAATATCCATTTTTACAAGTAACCACCTTTTGATTTGATTTAAGATCTGTCCCATGATATGGAAACCACATCTGACACTGTTCTGGAGCCCAAGGACCTGAGACTTGATAGCTCATTTTCTCTAAAAAAAAAAAAAAAAAAAAAAACTACTGAAGTTATTCCACTGACCGAACATAGAAATATGATGACTATTAATGATATATTGCTATAGATCAGTGCATTGCTAAACCCTTTTTAGAGAAGTTTCTTGCAGTAGACAATAACTAACAGAGAAAAGCACAACCAGATAACATTTAGAGAGTTAATGAGTTTGCAGCATTCAGCCATAAAATCTGACATGTCTGTAATCACACCTTTCCTACCTTCATGACTCAGGATTTTCATACACACCTTCCAAGAAACAGTTCTAATTTTAGAAAGCCCAGAGAAGGCACAATAGTGCCCAGGGAGCTCAGCTTCCAGATAATATGCCTCATATTTTCACATGGTAAGAAAACCAGTAAAGTTAGTTATCTGGGTAAAACTTAAACTTTTATTTCAAAATCCAAAGGCACTCTTAATCAGAGAATTTGGAATGTAAGAATATTCCAAAGTGAGAAGAAAGTGTGGAACAAAGTCATATATAAAGTCAAATGAGCTCAGAATAGAATAAGGGATGAAGCAGTGGCCACAAATGTCACATGACAAGAACAATTTGGTAACAAGTTTCATAATTTCCCAATTCTCATGTTTGTCTTCAGCTATAAATGGTCTTCCTGGACAAGTTGCCATAATTAAATAGGGGGGTGGGGTGCATATAAAACACTTTACTTTATATTTGGCACAATAAAAGTTTAAAACTCATGAACCTAGACTAAAATAGAATTTTAATTCTCAATTTTCAGAAGGAGAGTGGCTTTATCTCTTCCTGAATAATCTGCATATCCAAATCAGAAATAGCCGTGCTTTATTTCACATGGCTCCCAAACCAGTTCCTCTAGCTGACCTCTGTCTCTGCCAATGTCTTCATCATTCTAGGTTACCCAGGTTTAAATATTCAAATTCTATTTGATTCTTTCTACCTCATCCTCATATTCATTCACTTGTCAAGGTATGTAGCTTCTAAATGCTCCGTGTCACTCATACCCATTCTTATTAACAGAGTTCAGTCCTCATTTCTTTTCTTCCAAACTGTTGGAAGCCATCCTGCCTGCTCTTTAACCTTCCTCTTACCTCCTCCATAATGATGCATCCTCCAGAATTCTTCTTGTGGAAATTCATCTCAGTTACTTTAACTCATCTTTTCTACCTGTCAGTTTCACTTAAAATCCTAATTCTGTCAACTACAATTTATTATCGCTCCCTCACTGCAACCCCGACATTTGCTTCTGTATCATGTTTTAGGATTTCTGAATATGGCCAGAGTTGGGGGATGAGAGGAAGAGAAGACCAAACTTGACCAATTTGGATCCTTGTGGCATGTTCAAGTGATAAAGGAAAGAAGGAAGGGAGTGCTTGCCTTCTCAATTTTACTCGACGGTCTTAAGTATCTGCGAGTGTGTACAGGCTCCAAGTGAGGACACCATACTATCAGTGACACGTTAACAAAATATTCCTTTTCGGCAACATAGTTTTTTGTATTGTCTCATCATTTTAAGCTAACTTGAAAAGTTAGTTAATTTGTCTTCAGAATAATAGTTGTATTGTAACAGGCAAATATATTGTACATGACTTAGAAGCTATTAAATGAGTTTTCCTTATAAAAATGTTTCACATGTCAAGCTATCATTATATAATTTCAGGAAAAACCTGCATAAGCAAATATTTGGATCACAAATATAATAATTAAGTCACTTATTATTTCATAGCTTTCATCAAAATTTGGCTTAGTGCGATTGTCTTAATACTAAACTTCTTAATACTAATCTCTTATCTGTACTTCTATCTAACACACATTCACTTAATAAGCTAATAAAGAGAGCAGTGCCTTAGTAATTTAATACATCTGTAAAATGAAGTATTTCAACACATGTAAGATCAATTTGAACATGGGTCTTCCAGCTTTTCATGTGGGACTAAATAATGAATCATTTAATGTTTTGTAGATAACTTCATGACTTTTCTGGATCCAGAATTTGGATAAATCCTTGCTAGGTGACTCCCATCTCCTTTACTGTGGCATAGATAGCATTTATGGGATAATGTTCAGCTGACTGAGAGCTTGCATCATAAAGTCCACCATGGCTCAATTTAGCAGCAAGAGGGTAAACAGTGGAGAATCAACACTGGTTGGTAAGACTCATTACATGAAACTGAAGTCCCCAAACTCAGGTATTTATTCAGAGACATAAATGTATTGACCTTTTATGAATAAGTCTTGGAAGTCCAGTATTCTTATTTCTAGCATGACACATGATACATTATTCATCATACTTTGAAACCTATACAATTTCTTTTGAGATTTCAATTATAATTACATAATTTCTGTCTTCCATTTCCTACCAACAGATGCTCCCATATATGCCTCATAGTCATTTCTTTTTGTTTTTCTTTTCTTTTCTTTTCTTTTCTTTCTTTCTTTCTTTCTTTCTTTCTTTCTTTTTTTGTTTATTTTTTTGAGACAGGGTTTCTCTGTGCAGCTTTGCACCTTTCCTAGAACTCACTCTGTAGCCCAGGATGGCCTCAAAGTCATAGAAATCTGCCTGCCTCTGCCTCCCAAGTGCTGAGATTAAAGGTGTGTGCCACCACTGTCTGCCTCCACTTTTTCTTAATTGTTGTTATATATGTATATTTAAAAGCATCATTTAAAAATTGGAATAGAACACTATGTGTGGCACACACCTTTAATCCCAGCACTTGGGAAGCAGAGACAGGTGGATCTCTGTGAGTTCGAGGCCAGCCAAGGCTACATACATAGAGAAATTATGCCTCGAAAAAAAAAAAAAAAAAAAAAAATAGAACATTTATTAACATATAGTCTGCAAAAGAAACAAACAATACATCAATACATGACAGTTTATTCTCACAATTTATACACAACTCTGGGAATATAATGTTAAAACTTGTACAAAGTGCTCAAATTATTTATAATTAAAAATTTGCTAATCTTTCTGGGTGGTGGTGGCACGTGCCTTTAATCCCAGCACTTGGGAGGTAGAGGCAGGCTGATCTCTGTGATATAGCCAACCTGGTCTATAGCGTGAGATCCAGGACAGCTATGACTGTTTCACAGAGAAACTCTGTCTTAGAAAGAAAGAAAGGAAGAAAGAAGGGAGGGAGGGAGGGAGGGAGGAAGGAAGGAAGGAAGGAAGGAAGGAAGGAAGGAAAGGAAAGAAAGGAAAAAGGAAAGAAAGAAAGAAAGAAGGAAGGAAGGAAGGAAGGAAGGAAGGAAAGAAAGAAGGAAAGAAAGAAAGAGGAAGGAAAGAAGGAAAGAAAGAAAGAAAGAAAGAAAGAAAGAAAGAAAGAAAGGGAAAAATGCCAGTCTTCCTAAATCTTCTCAAGTGTAATGTTACTTTTGTTTTTATTTTTTTTTATTTGTAACTTTGTGCAAGGCAGATGTTCTTTCTAGGGTAAAAATGATCAAGACATCCATGGGGCAAGTGCACCTGCACCTTGACCTCAGTGGGTCCATCACTTCTGAAGGTGTGCTGCTCCAGAGTAAGTACTGGTAAGTGGTAGTTTCTAAGATATTTTACAGTGTCATCCCTTCCCCCCCCCCCCCCCCCCAGAGGAAACTCTGACCTTTCTAGTCTCATCAAAGAAACTAGCAGCTGGGTGACCCATATATGAACACATAAACAATGATGTTTACCTTCTACAAGTGGATTTTCAGGAATTATGTGAAATCATTTTTCAGGAATCAGAAGAGTCAGATAGCTCCCCACAGACAGATAGACAAGGGAATGAGGCCCTATGTAGGTGAATATGCTTTCAGTTGAAACATAGCAAAGCACAACTTCTCGGTTATTAAAAAAATGACTTTCTTCCTCCAATCCCACCTCCAACAGGACCTGTTCCTTAGGATTTGGAACTCTCTACTGGTGGGCTCTTTGGTAGCAAGCAATCAGCTTTCCCCTATTTGTGCAAATCATCTGATCGCCATGATAGTCCAATCAGTCAGTCCAGAGAGGAAATGGGAATCTACTGCACACCCCAAACATCTAAATTTCCAAACACTCCAGGGAATAGGGACTCTGACTCTATAGATATTTCTCCCTTCAAGTAGCCTGCTCTGAGTGTAGTGTGTATATTGCTACTTTCAACAAACCTTGGCTGGGTGCTGTGACTGCAATTTTCTTGCCTTTTAATTCTTTAATCTGCGGTGAAAACAAATCCATTTCAAGACCCCTAGACAGTTATAATTTTTTAATAGTGTTTCCACAAATGGCTAATCACCAGTCACAATGCTGAAAAGTGAATGGCAGGAATTAAATGATACTTAGAAATTGTGGTTGAATTCTTCATGGATGTTCAAGTTTCTTTCCTATCAGGTCAACTATCTAGATATCTTTAAGACTATATAACACAGATACCTTAATATTTTAGTATGTGTTGGGGGGAAGCCTGTATCTCTGGTGATCCTATTTCTGCCTACACTTGGTTAACTCACGTCTTTTTTGGTGTACAACATGAATGATACCTCGAGAATTATGCTGCTTTTCATTCCATAAGAGCAAAGAATAGAAAGTAGTAGTCAACAAAATATCCTGACTAGAAATTAGTTGCATACTCTGTTAGAATTTACATCTCACTTGGCATAGATGTTCTATATATAGCATGAAAGTCTTCGAAAATGAAACTACTTTTCTTTTGACAATTAAGCAACATTAATGGCCTTATTAAAGCACTAAGGAGCAATAACTTTTTTTTAAAAAGTGAACTGGTTGTGTGCAACCACTAATTAATTAAAAATGAGACGTAAATAACAATAAATATTTGGGCTTGATAGTTTAAATGTGCTTCCAGGAGGTGACTATTAGCCTGCTCGAGAGCTGTCCAGTTCATTCTTGGAACAATGCAGACCCTTCTGAGGCAAGCGTGATGGGAACAAAGACTTGCAGCAGCTCCACCCTCACCCATTCTCCTCTCTTGCAATACCCTTGTTCACAAAGACCCTTTCAACTGTTCTTTTATTCTACATATTTACTTTTTCTGCTTCAGATCTCTTCTTGCAAGCTCATGCATTTCATTTCTAACTCTCCAGCAAGCTAGACTTCAAACAGGACCTAAACAGAAGCTTCCCAGTGCAGAAAAAAAAAAAAAAAAAAAAAACCTGGTGCAAGGTTTTGGTGATCTGTATAAACGTTTTGAAAGTTTTCAATTTTTACATAAGATCGACCAAAGCAATCCTTGTGCAAGTTCAGATAAAGTTACTGAAGCAAAACAGCAGCAAAGTAATCAAAGGGTACGAGGAATATTTCACAGGACATTGGATTTATCCCATCAATATTCCAAATAACAAAGCAGATATCAGTACCTGAGCAATTGAAGTACAGGATCAAATTTGTTATGCTGTGAATTTTAAATTTTATTTTTTATTTAGCTTCAGTTTTATGACTATTATTAATTCAGAAATATTAAATTCTTTAATATGAGTTAAATGAATGTTTACAAATGCTAACTTTGAAATTTTTTGTATATTATTTTCACATGATATATGGTAACTGCAATAAAACTTTTAAAACGCCCCTTCTCTTAAGCTGTTCATCAAGAACATATTTTTAAAAAATTAAAAATATTTGTATTTTTGTGAAAAATATCATTTTCAGGTCAAGTAAATACTTGTTATCATTATTTATACCTGCAAATGTCAATATGTATGAAGATATATAGACATTTCTCAATCATTTGTGTAAAACAGAATAAATTTTCTTTACTCATATCATTTAAACAGGAACTATGGTATAATTTTAAAAATAGTTTGAATTTTAAAGCCACTTAATTGTAATATAATCTCTTAAAATGATTTTTAATTACAAATTATTGAATTGCACAGAGATTATTCAATCTTTATTTCTGATAATTGTCTTGTTTTCAATTTTTAAATGAAACTTTAGCTCTAACTGTATAAAAATCACAGCAGTCAGGTCATCGGGATGTACACTATCTGTCACTGTACTGCAGAGATTTCCCAGGCCTTTCTGAAGTAGTGTAAAGTACTTTTCTTTTCTCAAAGAAAATGTGACTTTCTCTCATTCTTCCAGGTTTACTTTTGAAACTGCTGGTATTCAATGAGGGCTTAGAGCTTCTGCTTTTAAAAGTATCTGATCACTCAAGAGGGTTTCCCTTAATAAGTAATAAAAGAATCAGATAAACACGTTTTTAAAATTCACTCGTTTCCATTAATCATGTCCCTCTGTCCCTGCTTTTAATTGTGGCAACCCTCCTCCACAAAAGTTTCAAATACTTTCCATAAAGCACATATGCACTCAGGCAGTGATGACCCTTCAAAGAAGCCATACATTTAGTCGCTGGTAAATGAGAATGCTTCCCAGATGACTTAATTTGCTCTGGGAACACGTGCATCCTCGTGTGTAACCTCGCATTCTGCTGCCTATGACCTTCAGCGACATCCACCTGCTGGAAGCCATGTTTGATTCTCTGACCGGGGAAACGCCTGCTTGACAGCGGAATGGTATCACAAGACAGTGTGATGGAATTTTCCTTTCTCTGTCATCATTAAGGGGGTTCCCCCTATGGCGAGGGGAATGAAAAGTACGATTTAATGTTCTCTGGAGAGCGGCAGGGGGAAAAAGCCTGAAAGCTTCACATGCTGCTTTCGGAGTGGGCCATTTCAGTCCTTGTGGCGAATGGGACGTCCCAGCGGAATTCGCCACAGACTGGCTGAAAAGAAAGGGATTAAGACCCTTCTAAGGATGGGAATGTAACAAAAGGACCACTTTTATGATGTAGCAGCATAAAATAGGGGACTCTATTGTGCAACTGATTGCTAAAGATCTTTGAATTGGGCAGCCTATCCTAGTAGGCCCTGTTCCCTGAGGGTTTAGAGGCTTGTTCTGGATGATGTGTCTATGCTAGAGACAGATTCTGCTCTCATTTAGGGGCGAGTAAGAGATTATCAGTTTGTTCCTACATGAGGTTTTTCCACACCTACCGAAAGTGGCCTGTAGGGAGATTATACTCCAGTGAAAGTTGCTGCTAATTAAAACAAGTAATTAGTGTTCCTCCAGGCTTTGCGGTTTCACTCACTTTTGCCTGCCAGACAGCATTAGTTTAAAAGCAATCCAATTTCTAGCAATAACAGACTGTAAAAAAGTCATTTAACAAGTATATAAGTGTAAGGTTACAGTTCAGGCGTTGATTTATCTCTTCTGCACTAGTTAGAAACAGAGTAGCAAAGTTGAAAAGAAAGGAAGTCAGATAGCTTTTACAAATTAACATTGGGAAAGGAAAAACAAACAAAACCCCCAAAAGACATGTTTTGTCAGTTTACAGGGGGGAGACAAGTCGGTACCAGAGTTAGAAGAACCTGAGATCCTCACTTACATTAGGTATCAAAATTAGATTTAATCTCTTTCCTCATAGAACCCTCACTTAGCATTTTGTAAACAGATCATTTCATACTTTTCCTTTGTTTCTGCTTCTGCCTTTGCAAAACAGGGACTTTTTATTGATTGAATCTCAGTGAAATGAAGCGCAGTGGGAGAGTTGAACACTTTATTACTTCCTTTTTTTGCAGTTTCAAAATGACTTGCAGAGATTCATTTTTTATATCTGGTGGAAGGACTGAGCAAAACTAAACTGATTTGCAAAGAAATTAAAAATTGTTGTTGTTAAAATATGTAACAGGGTTGGGGATTCAGTGGTAGAGTGCTTGCCTAGCAAGCGCAAGGCCCTGGGTTTGGTCCTCAGCTCTGGGAATATATATATAAAACGGAAATCAGTGTTAAAATGTGTCTCTCTCTAAATTCACACACAGAGAAGGACCTAGTTTGACTGCAGTTTTTATAACCTGATGTTCTTCTGTAATTGATGCCTTTGCTGTTAAAAGTCCCCCCCCCCAGGTTAATATCAAAGACAGGTGTGCCATTGTGCAAGCAATTCAATACAGATCATCATTAAAATAAGCTGTGACTCTAGCTTCCTTTGAACAAATGAATCCATATTTAATTAATGAAAAAATTTAGGTTTGTGAGTTCTCCAATGATATATTTCAAAAGAATGCTAAATATCTCTCAGAACAATAAACAAATATAATGCAAATAATACAAATAATGCTGATATGGACAAAGTCATTTATATAAACTGTTAATACTGTTAAAGTACTACCTTTTTAAAATATTCATCTACAGCAGGATTTAGTAGTCATGCTGAAAAGATTCCAGTTACTTAAGAATCCTGATTAATTTTCATTAAGTTTAAAGTAAGAGTGCACACCAAACATATTTTAAGTATCAGTTGGAATATCAAGATGTCCTTGATAGAGTGAGATGGTTTCTTAAATAATGAAATAAATTATCTAAGTTATGAATTCTAACCGTAATTCGGAGTTACAGGCTTGTGCTTGTACCATCAAATTTGTGTTTCCTGATGACATACAGAGTAAGAATTTTGGGTAATACTGTTTTTTTTTTTTTTTCTTATGCCGAAACATGAACTAATAAAGGCTGTTTTGTTTCTAAGCACACTTTTGTGAGATCATTTTCCAGTAAAACTTTGCATCTTTGAGAAGTTCCAAAATCAGCTCATAACTGTTGCAAAAGTCAACTCTGGTTTGTTAAAGACGCTTTCTGTGTCTAATGCTTTCTCATGATTAGAGCTGTGTTCAGCTGCCATTTTAAGATGGTTTGTAGCAGTTGTTGTTGAACAGTAGAAAATTTTCCTTCAAAATCAGTCTTTGATAGCATTTGATTTTCTCAAATTGAATTTAGGCCACATCTATCAAGTCTCCTTTTGAGCTCAGAGTTATTATTATTTTTTATTTCATGGCTGACGAGCTAGGGAATGTGACTGAGGCAGCGCAAGCCTGGGGCACCAGAGGGCAGACTGCAGAGACCTGTGAGGCAGCGCTGAACTCTTTATGGATCCTGATGGAACCACAAAGGACACTATAATAGCTCTCATTCCATGTATTAAGCCATATTTGCACAACAATTCCATTATAATACCCAGATAATCTTTAAAAGTAATTTTAAAACAGCAAATGTATAACTGCTGAGTCTCAAGTAAAAGAAAACAATTTTCCTGAGCCAAATGTCTTTCATAAGAGATTTCAATTGTCATTTGATTCTATTTTAAAGATAATTTGACCTTATGATTCTGCCATTTCTTAAATGCATGTTTCAAATATAATTGTTTTCATTTGGATTTGAAGCTAAAAAAATACAGCAAAATAACCTTCTACGATTGTTCTGCTGTTCTGCCATGCTTTGGTCTAACCACAAGGATTTCTAAGTCAGATTACTAGCATTAAAATGTATGTCTTCAGGAGTTCAGTATAAGGTTATATATATATATATATATATATATATATATTATAATGTGTATGTTATATATGTATATCTATCTATCTATCTGTCTATCTGTCTATCTGTCTGTCTTGCCTGATTGGTGTGTGTGTGTGTGTGTGTGTGTGTGTGTGTGTGTGTGTGTATTATATATGTATATCTATCTATCTATCTATCTGTCTATCTATCTATCTGTCTGTCTTGCTTGATTGGTGTGTGTGTGTGTGTGTTCCTTTTTTAAAACAACATTTCCAGGCGCTCCAGAGATGGCTCAGTGTTAAGAGCACTGGCTACTGTTGTAGGGGACCCTGATCCTATCCCCATCACCTATAGAGAAACTCACAAGCCTCTGTAATTCCAGACGCAGAGTATCTCATGCCTTTTTCTGGCCCCCATGAATATTGCAAATACGTGGTACATGGATATACATTAGTCACAACACCCATATGCATAAAATATAAGTAAAAATACAAAAAATAAAACAAATGTTCTCTATATATAGGTAGTTAATCTAAGTGTATTCAGCTAGGCCGTACAATTAATAAGAACTCTAAGATCTTTATATAGCACAAAATATGAATAAATGTTGAGTTTAATAGACTACAATTTATTTAACATTTTAACTGAGAGTTTATTGAAGATATGGTAGTAAATCACAAACTTTCATTGTAGCAGTGATTCAGAAGTTTCTGTAAATGATCAATATATTAAAGATTACATATTTTATTAAAATATGCTATTTTAAGATGAGCCCTGTGTTGTTTCATACCAAGTAACACCTATACAATGTGTCAGTTTTATTTATTACAAAAAATATTGGCTAGAAGAGTAAAATTAGCATTTATGAAAGGCTGTAATATACCAGGAATTAAGCCAGCTACTTCATGAATATTGTATTACCAATTGTAACGGTTTGGAGATGAAAACTGAGTAGTCTACATAGAATGAACAGTATGTTCCAGAAATGTAAGGTGAAGAGAATTCACATAAATCAATCAATCAATCAATCAATAAATAAATAATAGAATGTCTGGATGTTTCCTGCTATTGTGCTTAGTGTCTTGTAGGCTGCACATGTCTGGACATATTTGTTCTAGTTAGGAGAGGCCCATGTAGACATATAGATCAATAAATATAAAATACACCAGTAGATAGAAATATGTAGAAGAAATAAAATAGTTGAGAGATTTATTTCCATGACAATAGTGAGTTTTCTTGTTGTTTTTGCTCTTTGTTTGGCTTTTGAGTCTAAGCTCAAGCCTTTGTCTTGGTTGACTAATTTATTCTAGCATTGGAGAGTGAATCTGGAATCTCATCATATGTACTAAACACCTCACCACTACTCTAAAGCACAGCTGTCTTTTTTTTTTTTTTTTTAATCATTTTCTTTTGACATAGGGTCTAACAGATTGCTCAGGCTGGTCTTGAACTCATTCTGAAAATGAGGTGGGTCTTCAGTTTGTGATCTCCTGCTTCAGGCCTCCCAGATGGGACTGCAGGACTGCACCACTGGACCTTGCTTATTCCTATCATAATTAATTCCATTGAGTTTACTCCGCTTTCTGTAGATTTTAAGTTCACATTCACTTTGTTCCATAATTCAGCTTGGGCTTAGGCTGTCCTCATGGCCTTAGCCCTGTGCTGCGTTGACACACCTTCTTTCTGTGTTGGTAGCTGCCTGAACTGTGTCATAAACAATGGAGCCACTGGTTGCTTGCATTTTTCTTTATTACCTGTGTAATTGCTTTGTTTACTGAATGCGTATTATGAACTAGATACTATCCTAAATTATTTTTACAATTACATAACATGTAATCATTCAGATGACATAAGAAAAACATTGCTATTAGACTCTTGGTATGAATTACAGAGCACAGAGACTATGAACATCATATTATTATCTAGTGATAAAGTCATGTCTTTGCAAGAAGATAGGGAGGTAATTTTATTATTTTATGTTTCTGAGTCCTTTATAACACTAAAGTCATTTTTAAATGAATGGCCATGGAATGGTCACATTTTAATTCAACATTTTAATTTTTTTCCTAAAGTCTAAAATACAAGTTAAAATACATTCTATGTTCCTTTCACAGTTGTTATAAATTGTCAGTTACTATCATGGCCCCCTATGTTTCCAAACACGACCTCTCTTCTCCATTTTTTTTTTCTTTCCATAGAAGGAAGAATTGTAGATCAGACGAGGCATTTGTTGTACATTCAAACCTAGCTCCTCTGTTTATGCTGCGTCACTTTGGGCAATTTATTTAATTTCCCTTAGGCAAAGTTACTTTTTTCTCATCATGGATAATATCTGTCTTGGGGAAGGTTGCTATGGGAATCGACTTAATACAAGTAAAATGGTTTGGCACATGTTTTGCACACAATAATTTGGACTTTATTTGGAATTAAGATTCATTTGGCAATTATTCTTATTCCATAAAAGTTTGAGATTTTTTTTTCAAAATTTTAGTGAAATTTCATCTGATATTATTTTGTTTTAGCTTCATGATTTTTTATAAAGTATGCAAAATCAGCCATATTGTCATCATCTTTCATTCACTCATTTAGTTATTTATTAAGAAAAACAACTATAAAGAATTTGAAATTAATTTAATATTTTAGGCTATATTCTAAACAAGAGAAATCAGAATTTTTATATTAAAGTTGGTTTCAGTTGTTGAAATAGTCACATTCATAAGTCTGAGGCTTGAAAAAAATATCAGTTTAGTGGCAAAGATGGTCAGTTCTTAAAAACTGAATTTGTTGACTAAGACTAATTTTCTCAACTGCTTGAAAGTATGTTTCTAAATTAATGTTTTAAATCTTGCTCTGAACATTAGGAATGACAAGGATTGACAGTGGAGTGTTGTGACAGAATCATCTGTACCTCTTTTCTGGTAAGGCATGCTGTGCTCTGCAGCTCCCTCCACTGAATTTTGTCTCTTTAAACTCATGCAAATATGTCTGAGAGCTATTCCATTGTGCTGCTGTGCCTCTACTAACTCTTTTTTTAGCTCCTAGTTTGTATTGACCTTTATACACTGTGGTTTATGGAATTTGGTAAAAATAAAACAGCTGATTTATAGGCAATAAAAGAAAGGTGTCTTTCTCCATTTTTCCTGCTAGAGCATACCAACACTTACAATGCTGTACTTGCTGTACTGTCCAGTTTGTTTGATACCCAGCTGAAAGGATACATTTCATAACAGATCATCCACTTTGCTTTTCCCAGTGTTTTTTAGAGGGCTCCCCTTTCTTTATAAGTTCTGTTGTGACAACAAACTGTAGAATATGACAGTATCATTTGTGCATTTATCACCTCTCTCAAATCTCATTAAGTATGTAGTGTCCATCATACTATACAGTATATATCTAGACATATGCAACAGCATACTAAAGTACTAAAATGTGGGACACAACATCATACCTTAGAGGAAACATTAGAACCTCAAATTCTTCAGGTTGAAGTTAAAGAGAGAATCAAGAAAAATTTTGAATATGCTCTTGTCTTATTAAATATTACATGAGCCAAGACAGAACTATGGCCATCAGCTACCATGGTACAACATAGGCTTGAAAGAGTGACCTTTTCTAGTGTTTTATACTTTCCATAATATTAGCTTTTTTGTCTGCTCACTGATGCCACATGTATTTATTTGTCTAGCTTCTTATCCTAACATGTGAACCTCACAAAGAGAAGAAAGTTGCATTACTAAGGTGCTATCTGGACTTTCTTCAGATACTGAGTGAACTGCAGGAGCAGAAGGTGCAGGACTTAAAGTACGATGGGATCAGATGCTTGAGTTGTTTTCCTGAAGTTTATGGGAGAAGCTTTGTAAAACAAACAAACAAACAAAGGTGATGTTGGCCAGGAGGTGGTGGCGCACACCTTTAATTCTCTAAGTTAAGAGGCCAGCCTGGTCTACAAAGCAAGTTCCAGGACAATGTAACAAGGATGTTACACAGAAAACTTTGTCTCTAAAATACAAAACTGTCTATATACAATCAAAATGATTAATTTCCAGAGTGCTCACAATAATACCCCAGCAGCACACTGTTAGTTTGAGTTATTTTGAGAGCAGGTTTTCTCTGTTCTTAGATGAATCTGGGTTTTACAGGCTTTGTTTAAGTGTAGATCCAAATGGCAATTGTTTCTTCTGTAGTGCTTGTACTTCAGGAGAAAAGTGAGAACTCTGTGAAGCTATAGTCCATTACACTCTATATATTTTCTTAAAGGATTAAAGCTCTAGACAGTGCCATCTCTACTCCTTAGTATTTTCTTTCTACTAAATTCATGTTTTCCTTTATAAAATTCTCTGAGCATCAACACAAAAATCCCTTTTCAAAATAAATTCAGTATTTCTCCTTCATTTTTGTCTACTTTTAGGTTTTCTTCCATACCAGAAGGAAGTGTCCTCTCATGAACATTTTTTTATTTTGATATTTATAGACATTCTCATTTTCCTAATGCTTTCTAATTGAAGCCAACTGGTATTTAAGCTTCATGAAACAGTACTCACGTGTTTCCTATATTCATGCATTCCAAATTCTGTGAATCTCACCAAATACATCTTAGGTACTCAGAAAAAAGTGCTTGAAGAGGTAACTTTTCTGTTTTCAGTTGTTACTGATACTCTTGCTTTCCTGCTTTCTGTTCGGTACACTGGATGCATGGCGGTTTCCTTCTCAATACTGTTCTATGGACAGCTCATTTAAAACTTGGACACGTAAATATTTGTGTGTGTAAAGGCTCCATCCATTTTCAGTTGCACTCTCTGCTTTTTGCTTGTGGTCACAGATGTAGCGTCGCTTCCTTCTGCTCCTGAAGCCCAAGCCCTCAGCCAGCTGCCATACTGTGTCTGCCAATACAGACTCTAACTCTTCTGAACTGTAAGTCAAAATAAACCCTTTCTTCTATAAATTTCCTTGGTCATGCTATTTTACCACAGCAACCGAAAAGTAACTTACATACAGTCTTACAAAAATGGTCTCCAATCAGTCTGCTATCACAGCCACATGGACTCCTTCTTTAAGTAACAGTTATTGCTTATATTTGTGGAGGCCAGAGTGTAAGCTCACAGAGCCAGCAGGATCTGGTTCATGGGACCAGAAGTCTTTCCACTTTGAGAGGGACAGCTTGTTTGTATTGGCTTTGTAGTACATAGCTACTTACAATTTTGTTAACCAATTCAATAATATTCCAATCTCATGACCTAAGTACATCTCAAAAGCTCAGGTATGAGTGTTATCACATCACTTGGTATTAGGACTAAATACCAATATATAGATTTTTGGAGAGCCATGAATGTTCTATCTTCAAAGGAAAGGGGAGCATGGCATCATGTGCAGAATAGTAAGCATAACAATTAAAGCAGTTGCTTGATCTCTCTCTCTCTCTCTCTCTCTCTTTCTCTCTCTCTCTCTCCTTACTATCATGGACAAAATGTTATTAAATAGTTTGTTCCTATTTGACTGCTGATAAAAGCTTGGTTATGTTCGAAAAGGCACCTGTGAAAGTGTAGCACAGTGGGAGACTACTTCCCCATTATTCATGATTCTCTGAGTTCAACTCTCACAGCACCAAATAGAATAAACAAAATATTCTAAATTTACCACAAAAGGTTTTATCATAAAGGATAAGGTCTGTTTTCATCAATTTGATAGGTCCTACAACTTTGCATTAATTGCAGACATCAGCCAAGTGAGCAAGTAGCTTGATATTCTTTCCCTAAGAGGTATATCACCTTTTGTCAATTATTATTTTTGATCTTTTCTTCCCATCCCTGATAAATCAATTATGTGTTACTAGTTATTATTTTAGTAAAGTAAAAGCTCAGAGTTTTAAGGATGTAAAAAGGACTCTTTCAGCCTCTCATCAGATATATTTGCTGCTTGTTCTTTAGTTTTAATTTGTTTGTTTGGGTATAAACTACTAGTAACTACTACTACCAGTTAGTCAGTAAGTCAGTCTGTTAGTTATTTAGTTACTTAGTTAAAATTTACCTATTTATCTCAGGATAGACTAAGCCTCAGTATATAGATCAAGTTGGCCTAGGACTACCCTGTCTCACGAATGCTGGGAATACCACCATACCTAGTGTTCTCCTGCCTCTTTGAAGAACTCATATTTATCCTATACGTCACCAAATTTTTTTTTTCCTCTTGGTATTTCTATAGACAAATCCAAATTACCTTCAGACCAATGAGAGTATGGCCGAAGGTCATTCGGTATAAGCTGCACTGTCATTGGTATAGAAAGAACAAGGGCCAGTGTTATACTCTAATTAGCCACATGACCTTTAGCTGACAGTCTCTTCTTCTAAGTTTTCCAGTACCAGAAACTTGTCAAATTAAAAGAAAAAAAAAGTGAGATATCTTCTAGTTCCTTTATGGTTCTTACATTTCATATTCCCATCATATATCATTTCAAATTACAAAATTTCCAAAAGCTCCCTGGGGTTTAGTTTAGCTAATGTGGTGTGTGCTTATCTTTCTGTTTATCTCTGTAAGCACCCTGACTGACAGACACTTTTCACCTGTCCTTTGCAATGTACCATGATCATTCACAATGGTACTTAGTCAAGCTGACATAAACCATGGTTTTCTTTATAGTAGACAGCCTACAGAATGGGAAAAGGTCTTCACCAACCCCACATCTGACAGAGGGCTGATATCCAGAATATATAAAGAACTCAAGAAATTAGACATTAAAATGCCCAGCAGTACAATTAAGAAATAGGCTTTAGAACTAAACAGAGAATTCTCAACAGAGGAAGCTCAAATGGCTAAAAGACATTTAAGGAATTGCTCAACATCCCTAATCATCCAGTAAATGCAAATCAAAATGACTCTGAGATACCACCTTACACCTGTCAGAATGGCTAAGATCAAAAACACAGAAGGCAGCTTATGCTGGAGAGGATGTGGAGCAAGGGGACCTCTCCTCCACTGCTGGTGGGAATGCAAGCTTGTACAGCCACTTTGGAAATCAATATGGCACTTCCTTAGAAAATTGGGAAACCATCTCCCCCAAGACCCAGCTGTAGCACTCTTGGGCATATATACCCAAGGAATGCTCAATCATACCACAAGGGCACATGCCCAGCTATGTTCATATCAGCATTGTTTGTAATAGTCAGAACCTGGAAATGACCTAGATGCCCTTCAACTGAAAAATGGATAAATAAAATGTGGTACATATACACAATGGAGTACTACTCAGCAGAGAAAAACAATGACATCATGAGGTTTGCAGGCAAATGGATGGATCTAGAAAAAATCATCCTGAGTGAGGTAACCCAGACTCAGAAAGACAAATATGGTTTCCACTCACTCATAGGAGGATACTAGATGTAAAACAAAGATGACTAGACTGCTACTCACAACTCCTGGGAGACTACTTAGAAAACAGGACCCTAAGAAAGACACAGGGATTGCCCAATGACAGAGAAATGGATGAGATGTACATAAACAACCTGGAAGTGAGTGGGGGTAATGAAGGGCAAGGTTCGAGGGAAAGAGCAGAGGGGAGCAGGAGATTCCAGCTGGATCAAGAACAGAAAGGGAGAACAAAGAATAACAGACCATGATAAATGAAGACCACATCAGAATAGGAAGAAGCAAAGTGCTAGAGAGGTCCCCACAAATCCACAATGATACCTCCACTGTAGACTACTGGCAATATTCAAGAGAAAGCCCAAACTGACCTAGTCCGGAGATCAGATAGCCAAACACCCTAACTGTCATGCTAGAACTCTCATCCAATAACTGATGGAAGTGGATGCAGAGATCCTCCACCAGGTCCCAGGTGGAACTCCAGGAATCCAATTGTCGAGAAAGAGGAGGGATTTTAAGAGCGTGAATTATTGAGACTAAGATTGGAAAAAGCACAGGGACAAATAGCCAAGCTAATGGAAATGCATGAACTGTGAACCAAAAGCTGAGGAGCCCCCAGCTGGATCAGGCGCTCAATGAATAGCTTGAACTGTCCTTAACGCATGAGCTGGATGTGTGGAACATGGAGCTTATGGGGGACACTTTGCTCATCCTGGGAGGAGGGGACTGGACCTGCTTGGACTGAATCTACCAGGTTGAGCTGAATCCCCAGGGGCGTCTTTGCCCTGGAGGAGATGGGAATGGGGGGGTGGCACTGGGGGTAAGGTAGGGTCAGGTTCGGGAGGAGGGAGGATAGGGAACCCATGGCTGATATGCAAAATTAAATTACATTTAAAAAATAAATTTATCTACATTGAAAAAAAATCATCTGATTTTTTTTTTAAACAGAATCTCCCTTTTAGATAAGACTGTTCTTAAACCTATGTCAATCCTCATGCATCAGTTTCCTGGGTGTTCAAATTAGTAGCCTTAGCCACCATACTCAGCTTCAGTTGAATTTTTTTAATTAAGGATTTTTTTATTCATTTTACACACCAACCACAGATCCCCCTCTCTTCCTTCCTTCCATGAGCTGGCTTTTGGGCTTCCACTAACTATAGTGGGACACCTTGCACATTTAGTCTTGGTCCAGGGGCAGGGCTTGGACCTGCCTCTACTGAGTGTACCAGGCTCTGCTGACTCTCCATGGGGGATCATACTTTGTTGAGTTGAAATTTTGCATCTAGAACTTGAGCTATGGAACTTTCAAAAAATTCAACTTTCCCACTCTGAGTGGGATTTTATTTACTTTGAAATTTGGCTCATAGTTTGAATTTTTTCTGAGCCAATGACTTTGAGCACTACTTAAAAACATAAAGCTAGAGAAGTTTTTATATATTTGTGCCACCCTTCACTTAGTTTCTGTCATTTAATACATTCTAGCATGTGACATGTTTATGAAGAGTATGCTTGACAATCATATGCTAGAGAAGTGTGTGTGTGTGTGATCTCAGACAAGGTCAGAGAAAAGCTGATACCCCAGAAATGTCTTGTGTTCATGAAAATGGCCACCCATGCATTGTCACTGTGGTCTACAAAGCTCATAATTATAGATTCACAGACCACATTAGTCCTTGAGACCTTCAAATTGGCCTCTAAGGGTTATCCCCAGGCACCTAGTTTTGTAAGTTCAGAAATGATGACCTTTTAAAAAAGACACTTAAGTAGAGTTTTAAGGAGATCACTAAAAAGGAATTTAATCAGGCACAGAGCCAGACAATTAGAAACAGGAAGAGTTAAGTACCAAATATTCTAACATGGCTTCTTGAAGGTTGTGCTGAGCATCTAGTGAGGAGAAAAGTAACAAAAACAAAGTGATAACTTTTCCAGGGATAACTTCCATCATTACAGAATCTATTTAGATTGCTTTATTGTATTAAAACAGAATAATTCACTTTTGAACCCCTAACAGAATATAAGTAGATTTATGAAAAGATGTAGGTTTAGAAATTTACAAGCAACTTCTATATGTCTAGTTACAATGATAAAAATGTAAGTAATTATAGCTATCAAAGATTATGAAAAGTGTACACCTTAAAAACACTGTTCTCTGCTGAGTGTGGTAGCACATACCTTTAATCTTAACACCCAGGAGGCAGAGGAAGGCAGATCTCTATGAGTTTGAGACCAGACTGATCTATGAAGCATGACATCATCTTTAAAAAAAAGTTCACCTTGGTTTTAAGGTGGCCACCTTTATCTTTTCATATTTATATAATGCTAACATTGTTGTAAAGAGGTATGTTAACTTAGACCAGTGGGGGAAAAAAGGTCATGTAGGTTTTCAGGATTACTAATATTAAGGAAAACATGGCTCCATAGCTTGTTTTATTCACCAAAATTAAAATTAAGGCCTATCCTAAAGTAACAAGGGCATGCCATTTCCAATTCAAATTTTAAACAAATCATGTGGACCTTTTCAGATATTCACTGTCCTTTTGAAATAGCTGCAGAGACGTTAGGTCACTTTCCCCTCTGAAGCATTTGATGTATGTTTTCTTTCCTTTCGCTCACAGTCATGGCCAGTGGATAAATGTAAATAAATAGATGCAGCTTTCAGATATATTAGTTTGGTAACCAACTGAGCAGTTGATCCTCAGTGCTGTTTCAGGTTTTTGTTTGTTTTAATTTTTTTCCTGTTATTCTTCCTTTGTTTTTCCTTTCTCTAATTTTCCATTGCATAATAACTTCTGGATAAATTCCCACTATAGTTTCATAACTAGATTTAATGAATCTGCTGATCCTTTAATCTTTGGCCAACAAACAAAAACTATCACAGTATCCATTACATTTATTTTTTTGAGGGAAGATAGTTCTATGCAGGCATGTTAATGATAAATCTTTCAGTGAACAGGAGCTAATTTATGTGGGTCCCTGTATAATTAAATAGATGGAACTTAATCTTTTTTTCTGCCTTTTCTTACAATCTGGAAATAAAACTAAATGCTAGGTCTTGCTATCCCGTCCACCCTTGTTCTGCTTCTCCATCGGTAATCTGTCTACAAATATAAATCTTCTTCGTAAGCAGACAGCCTTTGCAGCCTAGAGGGCTATTTTGTCGGGGTCTTTGCCTCTTAAATACATCCTGTCTACTGACTTCGCAAGGCCTGCAATGCTGCACAACCAGTGTTTCTAAGAGCAGTAGGCAAGCCGATGAGATGTGCTTCACTAGATCAAATTCTAAAACTTGGAATTTATACTTGGCACTGTTTTACGCCTCTAAACATTTATAAGCATCTCTCTAAGCGTTGTTCTTCCAAAGGAAATGAAAAAACAAAACAAAACAAAACAAAACAAAAAAAAACAAGAGGGCAGTCCAGCCTCCTTTCTGGGCAGAATAAAGTCATGCGCAATGAACACTAGAGGGGGAGCTTCCCCTCTCAGAGGCCGCTCACGCTTCCAGGAGGATCATTCAGAAACAGCAAGCTGAGGTCTGACCAGCCATGGTTCTAAGGGCAAAGATCAAGAATGGGAGGCAATTAATTTGTTGTTCTATCTAAAAAGAAGCAAGACATAGCAGTGAACTTGAGTCTTAGTTACTATTCAAGCCATGCTACAGAAAATCTTCAAATCCTCTCCAAGGCAGTTTTAATTTAAGGGATAGGATTAGAGAGCTTTATGATTTTTTCTTTCTTTTTCCTTTCCCCTCATATTTTGCTAAAGCTGTGCATCATTTAAATACCTAAGGAATTATGGAACGATTCATCACAAAATACTGATACATTTAATGTTGAGGGGGAAGTAGACACCCTGCTTATTAGAGTCTAATAAGACATAACATTTGAAATGAGTTTGCAAGGAAGTTAGACCTTGGATTCCTCCCACCCCCCATGCACCCACACCCTTGATTTAAAGAACTTGAGTTTCTTTCCTTTGGAAATGAAAACGCATATTTCAACTACTCCCCTCTCAAGTTTAAGGATTTTTAAAACTATTGAAGTTATTATACATCTCAAATCTTTTTAACAATAATCTAATTTGCAAAAAAATGAGCAAATTTATCAAATGGATCATTTTAAGTACAAATGTTTAGTACAATTTTTGTAGGAAAATTGTAAGATGATATTTCATTTGTTATGACTCTTTTTTTCCTGTCACATCTTGTATTAGATAAAACATTCTGTTTTATAAGAACAAACTATTTTCCCAAATGGAAAAAAATGATAAAAAAAAAAAACATTAACAAAAGTAATTAGAAACAAACAAAACTGCTTTTTTCTAATGCTGCCAAGTACCAACTCTGATCTCCGTGGAATATCATTTTCTTTGCAGCAAACTCTAATTAGCTAGCACCTGCTTCTCTTCCTGGGACATTTACACTATTTACTATGAACTTTTGAAAGCATAACAAATTTAAACTATATTTTTTAAAAGTGGAGAAAGAAGAGGAGGACAAAAAGACTAAAAGTCTTTTGATGGATTTCAGTTCTTGGGATCGTCAGGATGGCCAGTGAAGCAACGGTAGGTGCTTGATTTCAGTGAGCAAGCTCTGCAGATGAGTGGTGACTCATCAGCTCTGACTACCCCTAAAATGTTTTATATGAGCAGAGTGAGAGTTAGCACCCTCTTACCTAGCACTCAACAAAACTGTCCATTTGTCCTTGGTTTTTGCGGGGGAGATTTCAAAGCACCATGGTGAACCAACTTTTAACTTTCTTTTCCAATTTCTGTAGTGTTTTCTCCAGAGATCAAGTGAAGACTTATTAGCCACCTCCCACAAGCCTGCAGATTAATCTTTCCATAAGCATTATTTGCATAACTGAGAGAGCAAGGAATGCAGCCTTCAACAGATTAGCCAAAAGATAGAAGGATTTCCTCTTATAAAATTCTCAGTGAAATCAATTTTGAGGCTGTTGATAGGACCATCGACTGCCTCTCCTTCTTTGTCCACTGACAGCAGTGCAGGTGTGTGAGTCAGAAAGCAGTGAAGTGCTTCAGGGCTGATAACATACAGACTTGAGGCTGGAATTGAATATGAATTGACCAAATAACTGTTACTTTTATCTCTATTGTCAGTACTAGGGCAATTTTCCCTCTCAAGAAAAATGTCTAGTTAATTTCTTGTCTTCTTATAGAAAAAGTGTTTTACATAAGAAAGTATTATAGAGGCTGAAGAGATGGCGCAGCTAAGAGCACTTGTTGCTTTGCAGAGGACCCAGGTTCAAGGCCCATATCCACATGAAGGATCCCAGGCTTTCCTAACTCCAGTTGCACAGGATCCTATGCCCTCTTCTGACTTCTAGGAACACCAGAAGTATATGTGGTGTACATACCCAAAAACATACATACATATAACATCATACAGACTGAGCAGCTTATATTTAGAAACTTATATGTTTATATATATATGCAATAAGAATTAATTAAAAGTGGAGGTCAATTTGAAAAAGATCAAGAAGAGATAAGGAGGGTATGGAGGTTGGAGGAAGGGGAAGAGAAAAATGATGTAATTATAATCACAATTATCAAAATAAAAGAATTTATAAAATAAAATAAAATAAACATAAGGAAAAAGAAATTATTTGACATCTGAAAATGTTAAACATTAATGAAATTTCAATTAAATCTTAAAGTTTAACCATTGGTGGTGCATGCCTTTAATCCCATC
This sequence comes from Onychomys torridus, assembly GCF_903995425.1. Taxonomy (NCBI): domain Eukaryota; kingdom Metazoa; phylum Chordata; class Mammalia; order Rodentia; family Cricetidae; genus Onychomys; species Onychomys torridus. The sequence goes on along the minus strand of NC_050457.1, from coordinate 4,201,767 downwards.
ATTAGGGAGGCAGAGGCAGGTGATCTCTGTGAGTTTGAGGCTAGTCTGGTCTATAGAGCTAGTTCCAGGACAGCCAAGCTACACAAAGAAATTCTGTCTGAAATAAACAAACAAACAAAAAAGTCCTTGAGTTGGGTAAAAATTCACAGGTAAAGAGAAAATGGCCTGTGAACAAACATAAATTTTTGAAAATTATCTATAGCTTGTGTGTGTCCTAAGTCATTTGCCTTTAACATACTCCATATATACATGTTTCTGAAGTGTTTTACCTTCCAATATTTTCCTCACTCATGTTTCCATATGACTTATGTTCTTTAAAAGTACTTTCATTTTGCTTTTAATTTATAAAATTAATTTACTATGAATTTATGTATTTTCATTAACTGTAACATTATGTTTCATGAGATATTTAGACTTATTCCTGTGACCTTCTATTTCTTTGATAACCTTTGCATTTTAGAAGCTGAATATAATCAGAGTAGATGATACTCACATCCATGTTAAGATATTCACACTCATGTTCATTCTATAAGTCTCATTTTTATAGAAAATGTTTTTCTTATACATTTTATTGTAACAAAGTTGTAGAGATAAACATAGCCATCAAAATTATCAGTTAAATGTCTAAACATTACTTCAGATATCCAAAATAAGTTTTGGACCTCAAGTGAGAATGGGTAGATAAAGCATGATGGATCTATTTAATTATCGTCTAAATAATTTAAGAGAAAAACTGCTGCATTTTAGATTCACTTAGCTGGCAAGTGTATAAACTTTCACAGAGTTATTCTGGGAGAAGGTGGGAGACCTGGAAGTAAATGTCTCTGCTCATGAGTACCGAGGAAGAAAGTGATCTTCCATAACCACTGTTCTTCAGCCATCTTTGGACAAATCTGTCCCATCATTCCATAGAAATGCACATCTGTCATTTTCTCACGTACTGTTATAATAAAGTTTATTTTAAAATATAGGAAGAATGGAGGCAAATAAAGACATTTTCAGGATAGTGAAAAATGTGCAAGTTGTTTAACTGTAGTTTTTATTAAAATGATTAACTTAATTTTAAGGAACCTAATTTAAGTGCAGCTGATTGATCACATAGGATTTTTTTTTTTGAGTAAATATAGTTAACAATGTAGAAATAGTTATTCTTTTAAAATAAATATCAAATTTTATAGCAAGTGTCAACAATTATTTTTTGTCTTTTTACAAAGCTAAGAGCTGAAGCCAAGGCCTTGAGAACATTAGATAAATACTACTTACACCAACTTGGTTTGGATTCTCAAGTGACTGACTCATAAATTAAATAACATTGTACACTTACTATGCTTCAGTGCACTATATCTAAGATTAGTTTAATACTGTAAACAATGCCAGACATGTTTTAAATCATTTAATATTTTAAAGTTAGTATGTACGATGAAGCAACTATCAACAGAAACTAAATAATTCTTAATAGTAACTAAGTAAGTTCATATTGCACACAGGAGAGATTCTCTTCCAGCCTTTAATCATCTTACAGGATGTTAAGAAATGATACAAAGGACATAAATAGATTTTCTAAAATTTATTTATTTACTCTTTAAAAAAGAGAGGATGGGAAGAACAGATATAGTTTAAACATTAGTTGAGATTATAATACAAAAAGAAATACAAAAGGAAAAGAAATCTTATGAAAGTGATAGTTTGGCAAGGGTGCATTCTCTGTACAGAGGATGTCAGCCATGTTAATCTGGTGAAAGTAGAGAGCTATAAAGTGTTTTTGGTTTGTTTTTTTTTAAGAGCAAATTAATGATCAAGACAGATTTACATGTTAAAAAGATTACCCTGAAAACCGTTTGGGGAATGGACTGAAGACTGCTGAAATTTAGAGATGCAGCTCCCATTAAAGAAGTGACCATGATCTAAAACATCCAGTTGTCCTGGCTTTGAGTAAGCACCCCTCTGAATGTCATTTAGAAGGCAACATTAAAAATTTGTTCTTATTCTTGATTCAGTTCAAAATGGGAAGGGAATAGTTACATATAAGTGACATATTAATCATATCACATTATTGCTCTGTTACAATTAATGCATTAATATGTGCCAACTTCCTATTTACTCAAACTTGAGGACATAATACCCCAAAGTAACACCATGCATAAAAAAATGCCTATCCATATAATTTTCTTCTAAACTCTTTAACAGCATTATAATTTCTTTTATTTCTCCTTTTTATTCTTCTTTCCTTTCTCTCTCTCTCTCTCTCTCTCTCTCTCTCTCTCTCTCTCTCTCTCAGTGTGTGTGTGTGTGTGTGTGTGTGTGTGTGTGTTGTTAGGAATTGATCACACAACAATTTATGTGCTAAGTAAATGCTCTACCCCGTTATGTACCTTCAGCCCCACCATTATGATATTTTGGAATGCTATTTCTTTTTATTTCATTTTATTAATTGCATGATTCATTAACCTTTTACTTTTTCTAGTATTTTCCAAAGTTACAGAAAATATTTTATCTCACATTAAAACAAAACTGTTTCACATAAATAGATCCTTGCTTAAAATTCCAAGTACCTATCTTTTCATTAAATCCAGAGAAAATACTGAACATTTCTTTTCACTTTAAAAAATGGCAATGTTGAAGCAAGAATGTATTTTATAGACAAATATTAAAAATTTACAACATGATTAAACATTAAACATTTTGTGTTTGTATAATTACATAGTTATATTGTTATAATTATATAAGTATTTGTTTGTATATAATATATGCATTTATCTTTTAATCTGTTTCTATTATTGACTTATTCAATAAACTGTTAGCTTATGAAATACATGCAAACATTCATGAAAATTGTATTACATAAAATGTCTGAAGTTGGATTATTTGGTTTATGAGATACATTTACTTCAGGTTTACTTTTTGCACTTTATTTCAGAAAGAAAATATGAGAGAGAAGGAAGGGAAAGGTGGAGTTGAACAATTTAGTTTCTAACAAATTATTTATCTGTCTTCTGAATACCAGTCTAGGCAAAAGGTTAGGATATCCAGGTAATGATGAAGTAGAAGTTGCCTAAAGTAATTGATTCCAAAGCTTAGCTTCATTCATTCTCCTGATTCCCAAAGAATGAGAGACAGAATCCTCTGATTTGGAAGTTTCCATCATTTCATTGTTAACATTTCCAGTGGTTTGAGAAGAAAATAGAATAAGCATAGGAAAATAGGAGAACAAAGGAATTTTCTTGATTTTCTGTCCTGGTCTGTAGATCTGATATTTCTAGTTAAGAGAATGTTTCAGTACTCTGAATTAGAGCTAGATTAGACTCTTTTGGAGTACCATGGCCACTCTACTTCTTCCAGAGTCAGCGTGGATACTATGAAAGAGAAGTACTTATTAACACTTTCTTACATCTAAGATATTTGATGATAAGAAATTGATAAAACATAGAAACAACATCTCTATACTTTAGAAGAAGCAAACTGGTATTTGCATACTAGTTAATAGTATGCAAAAGAGGTTAAAGGAATCACATTTCTGCAGAATTACTGACGCGAATTCTACATCACTTGAAGTTTTCTGAACATGGATGGGGAAAAGCCTGCTCCCGGGAGATGACTCAGCTGATAAGGGCTCACCAAGCAGGCATGTGGATTTGAGTCTTAACCACAGCACCCATAAACATATCCTAGAACTACAACTGCAAGTGCATTTCTGGCTTCTACTAATTCTAGTCCTGGAAGAGTGGTCACAGAGAGGTCCTGGAGCCTGTGTTGGCCAGTCTAGTTGAACTGGCGAGATCCATGGTCAGTGAGAAACCCTGCCTCAATAAATAAATTAGAGAGCAGTTGAGGAGGACAACTCACATCAGCTTCTGTCCTGAGGTGCAGATGCTGCGCGCGCGCGCACACACACACACACACACACACACACACACACACACGCTCGCACGTGAACGCACACATGCATGCACGCACACAGTCTTCTGTATGTGGGATACTATACACCATAGTTTTACCAGATTATGTTATATTGTATCAGTCTGCTTTCTTCCTTATTAAAATAACCACTGTTTTATTCATAAAGGCTCCAAGTTCTGATGATAAAATATATTGTTGACATTCAAAAAACATTCATTCACTATGTATGCTTTGGGTAACTAGAAAAAAAATATAATTTTTAGGTTATTTAACCTTTATTGATCATTTTCATGACTGAATCATTAAAATGATATTACAAATTTCCTTAAGTAAGTTCTAAACATGTCTCTGACTGCAGTGTATATTAAGGGTGACTGCTGAGGATTGGACAAGAATTATATTTGCACATCTCTTTCTGTGTTTGTCATCCACGAAGTTTTCAACATAAAATGGTTATAAGTAATCCACTGAGAGGTGCTGATTACATTATCCTAAGTCCATCCAAATTATGTTAGGATTAGTCTGTTCAAATTAGAAAGAAATTAAACTTTAAAATTTTTAAGTGAAATTTATCAGAAAATAAATGAATGTTCCCAGCATAGGACCAGAGGAGAATCTGTGGCTTACAATGTGTTAAATGTGTTTATTTGCACTTTCAAAGTTCAGGTTTCCTCATACATTTTCATACTGATGGAGATAAAATGCTAAAGTCTTAAATCCCTCTATGCCATGCTGAGTTGCTAAGGGCTGTTGAGTTTTTGTTATTTCTCTTCTCGAGTTAGCTCTGATTATGCCTGCTGAGTGAAAAATTTGTATTTGCCGACAGAAATAGGAACCACCCCACGTGCACTTGCACTCAGCAAATGCTCCAATATATCACAAAGATTTGCTCAACCCACCTTCAGAGGCCAAATTGAGCATGTTATTTTCTGTTTAGGTCTGATTCTGGAGCCTATCAGTCAGGAGTGTTTTCCAATCTCTGATTAAAGCAAGGTCTCCAATGCTGGAAGTGTTCACACACAGTCTCATTAGAGCACTGGATAGAGTGACCCAGGCCTTCTAGCACAAAGCTCTGAGTGAACTTCAAATATGAGAGTGCATCAATCAAATCCAAGCAAGGCTTTTATGTCATTTTTCTACTTTGCCTTTAAAGTCCTATAGGAATGCCCTTTCCAGCTGTACAACCCAAATGCATTCAATAGAAACAAAAAAGCAAAGACCCCCCCACTCCCTGCTCCTTCAAAATGGGTATGGTTTTCCCTCCCCCACTAAGTATTGAGAGTCCTCTGTGCATTTTAAATTATTTAGCATGTTCAACAATGCAACCAAGAACGTATTTGTGTCACTCAATGGCTGTGTATTAATTATTCGTGCCCATTTGAAAGGGTAACCAATAAGGTCAAAGGAAACCATATTGCATAATATGCTTCAAACAGAGGTAGCTGGAAGATTGAGTGTAAAATAAAGCACTGTTTATGGAGCCTTTTCACATCTCACCTTAAACATTTCATCCCAACTTGCATGTATATGTCTAGGGGCAAGCATGTCTGAATTGTGTGTTTGGGTGGGGTGGGGGGGGGGGGGGGGGGAGGATACTAGTAAGAAAACAGAAACAGCAAAAGAATACAGAAAAGACGATAAGACATAAGTATGAAAAGGAGTCAAAAATTTAGTTAAGATTTGTTCTATATACTACTCAGGGCAATAGAGTCACTTTCAAAACAGATCTTTAAAAGATAAACATAAAGCAAAACATTATAAAATTCCCCACTAATATCATTAGAGTAAAATCCCTGGGTGCAATGATTATTAAATTTAGGTACTTTCATTGCAATCGTCAGCTGAAAAAGTAAAATTGAGGCACAGTTTAATTCTATGTGAACTGAATAATATGAGCTTCTGAATCTGGAAGATAAAGATAACTTAAAAGAGGGTAATACATCTTTAAGATAGTTTATACAAAATTTCCTGGATTTTACACTTCTTTTTATCAAAATGGTTCAACTACTCAAGATAGCCTATGAGGAACTAGCTAGGAAAAGCAAGTCACTATAAGCAAAGTATACACTGCGATATTAGACAGATTTCTTGTTTATTCAAGGGGATTCCCTGCATCTGTACATTTTTTCACTTCTACTATTTTTCATGAAATACTAGGTACAAATAACACTTCACTCCCTCACGTATTACATATTATGTAAAAGAGACTTCGAATTTAGAATAATACATATATGGTTTTATTTTAACATGTGTTTCTTTATAGGGCTTCAGATGTTTGAAAGAATTATGCAGATTTTTATAAATGAGTACTAGAGCACCTGCTAGAACCCCACCTGTGCTTTCCTTCCGTGTTGATAGGGAATCTGTGTTAATTGCTTTTTTAAGTTAATTAATTTATTGCATAAAACTCAATACACCTAATAAAAACTTTAGTTCATCTCAGTATTTTTCTTTCTGGAGCTGAAGTTCACCATCAGCTCTATTCTGGTTTGACTTCTCCCTTTGCAGATTTTCAAACTGAAATAACGAAAGGATGCCTTTTCTTTCTTCATCATAAGTGATAATTGAGGCTGTAACAATTTAAGTTGATCACTAAGTATTTCACATATTTTCACACAATATCCCAATAAAAACATCTACTGATATATCTTGAAGGCTATTTTAAAGACTTGATTGTTTTTTAAAGGTAACTTCTTAGGAAAAAAAGAAACATAGTCATGAAATGATTCCGCCAATGCCTTCCCTGAACATTCTTGTCAATTTCTTTAAGATATGTCAACATAAGCTCTAAAATCTTATGACCAACAAATCGCAGTGCGCTATGAAGTTAGTTTGCCATTTGTATATAACTTGCTTAAGAAAATAGCAGAAAATCCACTTTGGAAACTCCAGTTTTCATTATCAACTTGTCATTTCCATCTGAAGATGTAACATGAAAGAAGCAGATGTCCAAGACAAAGGAGAGAAATAACTGCAAATATTTATAGGAACTACACTTGATCGTCCTTAAAGCATTGCCTCTGAGATAAACATATGTGAGATATGTATTGCTAGAAATATCTTTTTGGCATCTCTATATCCAGCATCATTATCTAGAAATGATCATATGGTTGTCTTTGCCATGTACCTCTTATGAGAATGAGTCAATGTGACTAGTGAGTCAAGTAATACTCAGCATTGAAAAATGACTCACAACATATTGGTTAATAACTATTCATTTTGATAAGAATAAATATTTACAAGAAACACAGATCACATTACTTAGTTTAGTTCATCAAAAAGAAGTGATTTCTCAAATAAAAACATTGTTTCAAAGCTGTTGGTTTTCTTTTCTATGATTATGTTTACCATTTAAGTGAAATTCATAATTTAATTAACAAACTAGATGAATATCTTTATACTTACAAAATCATGTAAATTGTTTATTGACATTAACCATTTATCTAATAGGAACTAATAATATTATTTAGCTATACATTGAATCTATGAATGATATGCTAACATTTGAGTGATATTCTATATGGTATATATAATTTATTAGTGAAGGATATACAGTATTTATTTTAGTTTAATTTTGAATCTACCTTACCAAATACTCTGGAGAGCCTTCCAATGAGGTGTACTGTTGTTTATCTGAAGAACAAAATCATTTTAAATGAACTGGCTAGAAAGTAGATTTTGGGAAAATGTTTCTATATCTGAAAATCAAAATTAAGCTGTCAAGTGCTCTTACTAGAGAACACTGAGTTATGAACTAAACCCTCACGCTGAGCCACAACTCTGAGCCACAGAGCTCTTAAGCTTATATGTGATATCTGTTTTGTTCAATAGTATGCAAATTTTAAGAGTTGCTATGTATGATAAAAATACTCACATTAATCTTGCCTCAAGGCTCAGCCAAGGGTTCTAATGGTTGCCTAACACGAGAAGGGGAAATATCAGTTATATACCAGTAATTAAACCTCACAAAGAAGGATATTTTGGTAGTCACATTCTATCTTTTTTATACGGAATATGATTCTGTATAAAAGGTTAGTTGAAGAGCAAAAATAATTTTGCACATTAAGTGTATCAGATACACAATGTGTCAGACATCATGAAGTTTGTTGTCTATCTATGGTTTCTCTTTCTAGAGTGTTCACTTAAAGAGGATAAAGTAACACAAATTTATGCTTTGAAATCAAGTTAAATATTCCTCATGTCAGGAAGGCTAGTTTGGAGAGATTTAAGCGATAAGAAATATGATAAAAATAATGTTTATACATAAACGACCCGGCACTAATAACTCTTCATAATGCAGAAGACTGAGGATAGCTTTTTTTCTTGATATTAAAAAAAAATATAATCACAAACATTCTCTTGGAATTATGCATTATGTTAAAGAACATTTTGAATATGTCTGGATTCTCTCTCTATAATACAACTATTACAAGCAAATATTACCTTGATGAAGTTGAACCAGCTTAAATTTACTGAGCTTTATTCCAAATTGTCTTCAGGAAGTTCAACTCCTTGGTTAACATCTTAAAGTTAATATCCTTTTTCCTGAGAGCTATCTAGACCTCAGTCAAAGCTCTCATATTATTCTCATTTATTATCTTCTTTTGTTAATTTCCCTTCTGTAATAAAACTTCACCATCATTTAATCTTTAGTTTTCTTATGAAGTTTAAAGATGGAACCAACCTTTTCTAAAGGAATACTCCTAATTTTATATTTATGGAATGATATAATTTTGTATCTATCACTAGTATTATCACTGGGAATTACTTTCTAGAAATTAGGGGAAGAGAGATTCATTTCTCAAACATAAAATATTCTTCTCAAATAATTAGAACTAGTTAAATAGATCAAACACACATACCGCCAGTATCTCCGGCAGAGCAAAAAATATCTAGCCATACTTAAAGAATTTCCAAATTTACTAATCATTAATTTTTAAATGAAGTTTCCACCTACCTACCCCCACCATTACATCAGGTTGAAGAGTCTAAAAGAAGGTAGACCCAGAAGAGAACTTTTCAATGCTTTAATTTTTTAAATGTGATACTGTTCTTTTTAAGGGTTCTTTCATATGTGATCAGTCGGAGATACTGACTTTTGTGAGTTAACACAAAAGTGAAGTAGCACTTTCAAGTCCTGTCTCTCTTTGGAGATTTAATGCACTTTGTAATATCTCTGAGATCAGTCAGGGAGAGACAAGAAGAAAGAAATTTGATTTTGAGTCTGGACCAAAGCTCAGCGACTTGAGAGGCACCTAAACATAATGAAAAGGAAGAAGTTTCAAAGAGAAAGTTGGCAGCTATGACCAGAATCCACAGTGCCAGCAGGACTAACATCAACCAGAGGCAGATTTAGAGGGGTGTCTTATGATCTCTCTTGATGCCATTGACACTTCAAGACCCAGTTTCATTGGGGGACAGTCCAGTAAAAGAACATCTCCAAGGGACACAGCATGGCTGCAGCTTTGAGAAAGAAATGAAAATACCAGCACCAAGGGCCTAACGCTGTCCTTTTCTCCTCCAAAGATCACATGCATCTGGGGGAAGGCAAAAGTCAACATCTGAAATGTGCTTTTTTCAAGCTTGACTTGAATGGTATAAAGTTGGCCATATAATAGCAAGATGCTTACCTTTGTGACCCAGGTCCAGCCTAATCTAAGAGCAAGTCATTAGCTGATGTCTGGTAGCCTTCACTTACCTCCTGGTGAATAATTCTCTACACTCGCTTTCTCTTTTATTAATTTTTTAAATAAAAACAAGTCTTAGAAAAAGCATGTGTGAAATATTGGGCATCAACCTCAAATACTCTTGTTTCCATGTTTTCCATGATTGGTGAAGTCCTAATGATTCTGAAGGTTGTAACTGATATCAAAATATTGATGCATAGAATACATACTGTAACCTTGGCATAAAAAATATCAAAACAAAAATATTACCAGTTACAGCTAGGGAATTAAATAAGTCAGACAGATACCTTAAGATAGAATTGCGCATAAACAAGAGAGGTGTGTTTTTAAGGTACTTGGGCAGTGATTGGGCCTTTCAATCGCATAGTCAGTACCAGAAAGTCGTCTATGTCATATTAAACCATGCAAAAGATCTTAAAATTATGCCTCAAGTATATCTGTCATGATGATACCTATGCTAAAATGCCATGAAACTAAATTTATAGGGGGTCAATTGTGACTTATATGTGATGACAGAAAACCTTATACACTTGTTTGCATAAAAAATATGTGCGAAATGAAAAACAAAGCTGGTACCTGTCAAAATAATAAAAAGAAAATTCAGTTTTCACCTAGATGTTCAGATAATTAGGGTAAAGAGCTATTAATTAACATTTCAGAATTACTTATATTTAACTCAATGATAAAAATCATCAATTTAAAATAAATATATCTTCATGACATCAGAGTATCTGATCAATTTCCTAGAAAGGAATTGTTAAATTGAGAAAAAAAAATTAGTCTGACATGTTCTTTCACAGAACACTAATTAGTGTTAATTAAACTTTAAGTTTTCATTCAGGTAGACAATGGTATCTTGTTTCCTTTTTTAATAAGAAGTTGAGGAGAAAATATGGGATTTTTGTTCTAGGAATGAAATAAATTTGTGAGTTATATTTTCTACTATAAAGTTCATATAGAATATATGACAAGTACCAAAAACTATAAGGACATCTTCTATTGGAAAAGTATTTGCTATCATGAGGCTATAGTAGTTTGAATGACAAATGTCCCAGTTCTGGCTGTTTGGGGAGGGCTGTGAAGAAGAAGTATGTACTAGAAGCAGAGTTTGAGAATGTAAAAAAAATTATTTCATTTCAAATTTGTTCTCTGTTTTGTGCTTTCAATTTGAAGATAGGAACTTTCAGCTTTCTCTTTCAATTGCAATGCCTTTGCCCTTCCATTGTGGACTCTAACACTCTGGAAACACAAGTTCAAATAAAACATTTCTTGTATAAGTTGCAATTGGTCATGGTGGTTTATCACAGACAAAGAAAATTAATTAATCCAGTGATCTTTCATTATTTATTAATAAATTTTTACTATCAATGACATTGTAAAGTAAATTTATGAAACTTCTGTGTCACGGGTGTAAAAACAAAGTGATTTTTTGGCACTAATTACCTCTAGATACTCTTCTTCTTCTTCCTCTTCCTCTTCCTCTTCCGCTTCAGCTTCTGCTTCTTCTGCTTCTTCAAATGCAAGTTATTATTTTTAAGACCTACAATGTCTTACAATGTCTAAACTGCTTAGGTATATTCTGAAAAGATAGCCTATACAGAAGTGGCACACACAGTAAAAACTAACCCTGGACAAGAATCTATCTAATCACTGTCCAACTAAAACTTCATTGATTTGTTCACATGTAGCCTGTTTTTCTATCCCCTCTGATAATCTTACAGGAGTTACTTAAATATTTAGTATTCTATATGTTTCCCTTGAATAAAGTCTCTTTGCTTTCTAAAAAATGATATAAACATTTATGTATTTCTCTATGTACCTCTCATCTATATATCTATCATCTATCTAATATCTGAATCACTCTGAACTATAAGAGTAAATGCTATCTTTTAATGAACATTGAGAGGAAGGAAAAAAATCGATTTTCCTATTCTTGTGATGAAATAGTTATTTTAAGTATATCTACATAGATTTTGGAGTCAATTGATTTATTTTCAAAATATTCATCTATATTCTACTACTTATTAGGCTGTGAATGTTCAGAAATAAAAAGGGGAAAGGGAATTTTTTAGTCTCACAATCAGTTGGAATGAGGAAACAATACATATATAAGTGGCATTTTAAGTACTTGTAAATGCTGTGTGTAACCAGTTTTTAATCTATTAGTCAATGGGATTCAATAGTCCTCAAAGAATTAGAGGTTATAGCCAATATGCTTCCTTACCCCCAGGATTCGATAGTATGACCATGTTGCTAAAGTCATCACAGAACATGGAGAAACTAAGCTGGTAATCACCTGGAAGCTTAATCCCTATTGACTGCCTTTCAGAGTATATGAAGGTGCTATCCACATTATAAGAGGAGAAATTAATCATCAGTCTCATCCAACTATGATTCCTGAGAGCTACAACTACAATCTACCTGCAAGACATGCCTAGTTGTAAAAGAGTGGCATGAATATTATGGGGTAACCAACTTCTTTTAAATTGGATTTAAGATTCCATGAGATGAAAAGTATCCTTAGAACTGTTGTTAATGGTAGCAAGAATCTGTGCTAGATAGGTCACAGGCCCCAGAGAAGAACCTAATACTATCATTCTGCAAAATGAATACAAGAAATAAAATTACTCCTAATGACTTATTCCTATATTAATAAATCAGTGCATCTCTAAAATACCAGAGAAGTTCTTTTTGTATAGATATCACCTAACATGGAGAGCTCAACTGGTCAAGTACCCAGCATTAAATGGGACATGCAAAGCATACCTCTGCCAACCAGGCTCAGGGATCTTCATGGAAAAGGGGGTGAAAAGATTGTAAGAGTCAGTGGTGGTGAGTAACCTCCTTCCTCATAAGCTGTGTCTCCCTCATCATCTCAGTTTGAGTGAATTGTGTTTTACCCACAATACACAATGGAAGGAAGTAACATCAGGTGTTAATCTATGGATCTGTTTACAAGGCTTCAAATGGCATAACAGATTCTATTATGATAAAACATTGAGATTTCAATTCAACCTACACAACATGGACAAAATTATAGTAGTAATTTAAGTTATACCCCCACACACTCCTTTTAAATGTTTGACTAATCATTGTGATACATATAATTTTATAATTGATGTGATTTGAACTCCAAATTAACAAAAAAAAAACCTTATTTCTATATTACAGGGCAATGTATTAATTAAAATTGTATTGATACATTACCTGTTCTTGGTTTATGGTTAGTTACTAAAACCATTGAAAACATATTATTCTCCTAGTTTATAAAAATGTTCAGCCAGGGATTCACTTCTGAGTTTTAGTTACAATAAGTATTATTAATCTTACGTTTACTGCTACATTTTAAATGATCAATCTTTCCAATTAAATATAATACTCAAAATATTGTCCTCCTTGATTTAGAAGAATAATTGGTTTGTTCCTTAATGTATTAAGGAAGGTGATAGTGTAAATATTCTGGAAATAGAATTATTTCAAATTGTCTCCAAATGTAATTAATCAAGAAGAGAGTATTTAATAAACAAGATTAACTGTAACCAGTTTCTTTTAAGTTGGATACATAATTAAGTGATAATTTTTTATAATTTTGGTTAGCTGTTTTAGATATACCAATGTATTTTCATAAGCTATCATAAGTACTTCTCAAGTACTTCCTTTATGCAGTTCACTGGGAACTATTACAGAACATTGCAGCATTGGCAATAAAAGCTGTTCTTTAAACAAAGTAGGTCATGCACAAAAAGACTTCACTTCATGAGATTAAATCTAACTAACGTATCATAGATCTATGAAATATTTGCAATACTGTCTAGTGGGTTTTTTTTTTTTGTTTGCTTGCTTGCTTGTTTGTTTGCTCTGTGTGTGTGTGTGTGTGTGTGTGTGTGTGTGTGTGTGTGCGTGTGTGTGCGAGTATGCAATCATCCACAGGCACACATGATATTAGCACATGTTTGAGGCCAAAGATCAAGATTATAAGTTTTTGCCCTCAAAATATGAAAACCATGTCATTAGTAAGTAGCATTAAGTGTTTTACTCAAGGTTTTTTTTTTTTTTTTTTTTGTAATCACAAAATTATTTTGTGCCCTTCAGTTTGTTACAAAAGAAATATTTTGACATTATATTTCTTCACTTTCTTTCTCTAGGAAATCTACATAATTGTTTCCCACTGGCATAGCGTTTCTTTAAATAAAAATCTACTTTATTTAATTCTAATCTAAATGCTTCAGATAAAAACAAGGGTTTTCAACCAATGAAATCCTCTGAGAATCATTGCATCATTCTAGTTCCATGAATTGTAACCAACTTGATTTAGATCTGTCTATAACATAAAGATTTTTTTTCTGAGTAAGTACAATATGAAGATGTTAAATTAGTGATATTATAACTCCACCAATTTTTATACCTACATTTTATTATACAGTAAAATTACCATGTTTGAACAAGTCTTAAAATACTTAAGATTTGATAATAAGTTGGGGACTATTCCTATAGAGTTTTTTGAAACTCTATTTCTTCACCCATTTACTTATTATCAAATCAGTTAATATTAATTGGATATTTTCAGCATCCCAAATACTAAGGCTCAGACTACTTAAGAAGGCAAAGTTTTCACTCCAAAAGAATGCAATAGTCTGAATCAGAAATTGAGACAATAAAACCACTCACTCAATTTAAACTGAAGAATTTGTTCTAACACATTTTTTCTTAAGATCTTTATTAAGCATAGGTCCTCATATTTAAATCACTACAATGGCATTCATTGCTCTGTCTAGTGAATGACAACTTGCAAGAATATTTGAATGTCTTTTGTCTGAGCTACTTTTTAAAGGTTTTGAAATAATGATGATTATGAAAAATGACTTCTTTTACTAGGCTCCTTCCAGTTGACTCAAAAACTTTAAAGATAGTACCTAATCTTCTATTCGTGGAGAGAGAGGGGGAGGGGTGGAAGGTAGGGAGAGATAAAACAAAAGGAAATAAGAATTTTAAAAGTTTTGTAATGTTTTAACAAATCAGTTACAAGGAAAAATAAATTAGATTTTTTTTATGATGCCATTATTGATAAACTACCATTGATGTTGATTTTTAGAAAGTGATAGTATTTTGTATACCTTAATATATACACAAATTGTACAGGGCCCTTTTAAACAGGAGTTACATAATTACTAATTAATTATTGTATGCACAATATGATACTTAGCCCATGAAATTTTATATTTTTGGATGTAATTAGGCTATAATATGTATGACTTTGTGTTTGTACCTCTCTATAAAGTATCAAAGAGTCAAACTTCTAGGGCTTCTACACATTCTATTTTGTAATAACTTTTCCCAGTCCATATAATTGTCTTAATCCTTTCTCTGTGTACTATTTCCGTGAGTTGGCAGCAATAATATGTCTGGTAGCATTAGAAGGTCATTCCCTGAAATACTGGCTCAGAGAAGCAATAGCCTTGGGCACACTGTTAGATCACAGTAGATAACAAGATTGCAAGGGCAAGAATAGGGAAAGGCAAAACTAGGTGTTACTTATGAGTCTGTTTTTAGAAATAGCCTAGTCATTTTAATATTATATATATATCAATATTTAAAAGGTAAATTGCCTACTTTTAAAAAAAAGTTTAATTTTTATGTACTTTATTAATGTTATATAGAAATGATATAACATTATTATTAGGAACAACATTCAAATATACAGAATATATTTATTTACAGTGAATAAAGAATTCATGATTTACATTGAGGAAGACAATATTGATTTTTGATTTGCATATTCATTGTAATATAATTTGTATAAGTAGAAGTATATTATAGCATTAGAAGTAAAGAAAAGGGTTCCTCAACTCTTGTGGTCTTCATTGTTGAATCAGGGCCCCATAAACTCAGCTGCTGCTTGCAATGATACTGTTTTTTCATATACAAACTTCCTATAAAACCCAATCAGATTCTCTATTTTATGACATGAAGATGTAAGCACAAGTAGCTGATGGAAGTTACTATCAGCTGTATAATTAGAAACAGCAATATGTTCACAGTTTTTCTTCGATAGTATACGTTTTCATCTTTGTGACACCACTCCATCTTAATTACACACCAACCTCTATCTATGCTTATAACTTTACAGGAAATTACTTATAGCTAGTTTTGTTAATGAGCTGCCAAATGGTCAAATCACAATTTTTATACTGTTGAAAGTAGTGGTACATCCTTAGAAATGAAGGTAACTTCCTCAAAGAAGACATAGTTTGTTGACAGCAATGTGTGTAAGAAGGAGTAGTTTTCATTAACAGCTCAAAAATATTTATTTAGCACGAACTATGTTCAAGTCACCGAAAATGGCTAGAACTATAGCTTAGGAGAACATTGGCTGTCTGGCCTCCATTATATATTTGAAATCATCTTGATTATTCAATTCATTGAAATAGAATTGATCAAAATGTTCATAAACTTTAATAATTTGGTAACATAACATATTAATATTGAAAAGAAATATTTCACTTTTTTAGAAGCAGGTTCAAGTCAAGATTAGGCTAACTGAGTGGTAATACTCAGTGTGCCTTCACTATGAAAATGTTTTAACTATGTTACAAATTTTTTGCTTATGGAATTCCACTAAATAACCAATTTACAGTCACTATTCTCTCATTTCACTTTTAATTTAACAGTCTAACTTTGAAAGGAACAGAATTAAATATGGAAACACTACACCTCTATCTATATCTTTGTTCATTTTATTTTACTACAGCTGAATATCTGAGAATATTTATTTTATACAGAATTTACAGTAAATAGCAGATGTATGTCAAAATGAGAATTGGGGAAAATATCAAACAACAAAGAAAATTGTTATTTTCTGCTCACATTTAATATAGTGCATGGAAAAGATATGTCACTCTACTGTCACCTTCTTGTACACTATAGAGAATCCAGGGACAGAGAGTAAAAATGTCTCAGTGAAGCATCTCCTCTGGTGGTCATGACACAAACTCAAAGTTCCCATGGGAATGCTGGAAGCTTCCCACAGCCCCAGAAAAATGAAACATTTTCAGTGTCTTCTGAATCTAAATGACAAAACACCTGAGAGACAAAGGCAAATATTACATGAGGCTAAACAGCCTGAAAGGACAGGAAATAACCTGGTTCCTCCTTGTTCAAAGGCTGGTTATGTAAATAAATGTACCCGCAGATGCTAGCTTAGGAGAGGTAAGACAGCTCATACATTATCAAGCAAATCTCACCTCTTGCAAAAGGTCTAAACAGGTATATGAGAAAGGGACCATAGAGGACAAACCTCAGTGACTGTCATTATTGCTCATATGAGGGCATTAACTACTTGAATTATATAAATCAAATTATATAAAATTAAATATTATGTTTGTATACAACTGTGTTACTAAGATTAATTCTTGCTAACAACACTGGTATTTATTACTAAATGATCACTTCTGATAGCTTGGACAGACAAAGGTTTGGATTATGAATGAGGACAGTCCTGAAGATACATAACATGCTCACAACTTGTTATATAAAAGCTATAATTTAGTTTTACCTGTGTCTTTGTTTTCCAAATCCCATTCAAATTATAGGAATAATTATACATTATGCTTTGGTCTTTGAAATGGATTATAGAACAACAAATATATGAATGTGTGTGTACATGTGTGTACGTGTGTGTGTGTGTGTGTGTGTGTGTGTGTGTGTGTGTGTGTGTGGTGAATGTTCACATGGGTGTGTGCACAGATAGTTGCACACTCATGTGTACTTATGTTGGCCCTTGCAGACAATGGAGGTCAATGTCAGGTGTTGTCACCAATCACTCTCCATATCATTATTTGAAAAAGGTTTTAGACTGAACCTAAAGTTCATCCATTCATCTAGGCTGGCTTGGTCGTGAGCCTCGGGAGTGTGTCTCTGTTAGCCCAAGAGGCAGTCACTAACATTAGAGATGGGCGCCACCACATTGTTCTTACCCGGTCGCTGGGAGCATGAACTAAGGTCCTTGTGCTTATAGAGCAGGAACTTACTGACTGAGCCCTAGAATAGACCTCAATGTGTTATTTTTAATGAATTATTTTCTTAATAATAATTTTTACTAGTCCCCCCCACAAAAAATGAATAAAAAATACTACCCAGTTTCACAAAATCAGAGATCTATTCTAGGGTTAAAAAGTCAAACTTCTTTGATTTTCTTGAAAACAACAATATAACTTCTCAAATAAGAATTAAACTCTCATGCTTGGAGTGGTGGCGCATACCTTTAATCTTAGCACTTGGGAGGCAGAAGCAGATGGATCTCTATTAGTTCAAGGCCACTCTGGTCAACATAGAAATTTCCAGGACAGCCAGAGCTACATAGTGAGACCCTGCCTCAAAAACAAAAACAAAAACAAAACAAACAAACAAACAAACAAACAAAAAACCCAAAATGAGACAAAAACAAACAGACAAAAGAACTGAACTCTGGCCTTCAATTATTTCATAGAACTGGCTGGTTTGATGGGCATAAAATCAATTTTTTTTTTGTTTTTTTGGGTTTTTTTTGGTTTTTTGAGACAGGGTTTCTCTGTGTAGCTTTGTGCCTTTCCTGGAACTCACTTGGTATCCCAGGCTGGCCTCGAACTCACAGAGATCCGCCTGGCTCTGTCTCCCGAGTGCTGGATTAAAGGTGTGCACCACCATCGCCTGGCTGAAAATGTTTTTTTAAAGGTATTCCTCATAACTTACTTATGTAGCTTAGAAATTTTGTTGATAGCTGTGTCTTTCTTAGGGTCCTGTTTTTTAGGTAGCTTCCCTGGAGCTGTGTGTAGCAGTCTAGTCATCTTTTTTTACATCTAGTATCCTACTATGTGTGAGTACATACCATGTTTGTTTTTCTGAGTCTGGGTTACCTCACTCAGGATGATTTTTTTCTAGATCCATCCATTTGCCTGCAAACCTCATGATGTCATTGTTTTTCTTTGCTGAGTAGTACTCCATTGTATATATGTACCATATTTCTTTTATCCATTCTTCAGTTGAAGGACATCTAGGAGGAAGGACAGGGGAACCCATGGCTGATATGTAAAATTAAAACACAAGTATAATTTTAAAAAATAGAAAAAAATAACACTTTTGAATAAAATATTCCCATTAAATGATAAAAAAAGAAACTTTGTTTATAGACAACAGCAAATCCTTTAACTGTGTGATATGAGGTGAGGCTTGAAAAATAAGTACATTTTGTAGAGCAAACTGAAATGATTAATATCAGATTTTTGTTGAGAACAAGACTTAATGTTAATAAAAGCAATGACAGATAGCAAGATTGAAAACATCTGATGTCCACAGAAAACAATGGGAGGGCATGGCAAACAACAGAGAGTGGGGCACAGTTAGTGAGGGAAGGCGGGATTGTCTTAGATACATGCCCTGGTTAGTCCAAGTTCTTAGCCATATTGAGACTACAGTTTCTGTTTCTGTAACAGAAAACCTGTGAGTTATGAAGAACAGACAGTTAACTGTGCTAATATTCTGGAAGCTAGAAGTCCATGATTGGATGGCCCAACTGGATGGGTCCTTTCACCATCACAAGGTGGAAAAGGAGAAAGAGAAGAACACGAAGTATCTGGCCTGATTGTGATGTACACCTCTCTTGCCCCCCAGTTCTTTGTGCCCCTTTATGGCCTGATCACCTCTCAAAGGCCATCTATGCAATGGGAACCAAAATTACAAGAGCATTTCAGAAGAGGCCCACCTTACGAAGATCCAACAGGGATTGACTGTGGACTTGTTCAAGTCTTCAATCATGTTATAGTTTTCCAAGTGATTTGTTAAACTCGAGCTGTTTCTGCAGCATTCAAGACAGAGCAGTGGGCACTCAGCTCTCTCTGCCTGCACCCAGCATGTAACAAACATGTCCCCCAAGCATAGAAACAGAAACGTGGTCCTCTCCAGCCTTAAGAAAAGAGAGAGAGACCTTCCATGTTGCTTGGTTGTGATTTGGCAATGGGTCGAAGTTGAAGGGTTAAAAAGGCAGTTGAAGGCGTGAAACAGAACAAGGAGTAAGCCATGCAGCGGTGGTGGGAAAGGGCCTGCTGGAGAACCTGCACTGGCGGACTTCACTGCTGTGCACATGGGCCTTGCTGCTGTGGTGTGAGGTCTGGCTAACCCCTGCCCTAGGGTTTGTATGCTGTTCTGTCAAGTGTGTCTGTGGAGAGAAAGATGAGCCTCGATAAAAAAAAGATTCTGGCCAAGCAGTGGTGGCACACGCCTTTAAGCCCAGCACTCAGGAGGCAGAGGCAAGCAGATCTCTGTGAGTTTGAGGCCAGCCTGGGCTACAGAGTGAGTTCCAGGAAAGGTGCAAAGCTACACAGAGAAAAAAAATCTGGAAATTAGTCCAATTTCTTCTATCTAGCAGATAGAAACTAAGTATAATTTATTATGATAAAAAATAGTTCTATTTTTTCCGTCTATGATATTATTAAAAAACGTCATGGAACTTATTAAACTGCTTTTATCTCAGAAAGTAATTTAAAGACAAAATTAATAAACCCATTTTTTTTACACTATGCTCTTTAAAGAAATAACTTTCCAATTTAATAATTAAAGACATAATAAAATTTATAATTAGGAGATATTTTTATTCCTTTTTAGCTTATATTTATTTTCAGTCTTTGGATGAAAACTATGATCATTCTGCAATGTGTTCTTTGCTTTAAACAAAGTGTGATGTATGTTTATGAAATTCAAAAGATACTGTCAACCCCAGTGGAGTCAGACTTGCTATCCTGTTTATCTTCATAAAGACTGTCTGTCTGCTGCACCTCATTTTACACTCTATACAAGGGCTACAAGTAATAGTAAGGAGTTTCTGGGGAAAAAAAGTGCACCTTAAAAATTCTCTCTGCAATAAATCAATGTATTCCAATACATCACTCAGTAGCTGTCGTTTAACTTCGGTTTGGGAGGCTTCATAAAAGCAAGAAGGAAATGAAGGCAAGAGTATGAAGGAAAATACAAAAAAAAAAATGATGATATTGCCTAGCTACAAGATGCAGAGGGAAATTAATATTCAAAAGGTTAAGGTGTCTGTGAGATGTATGTAATGAGTAACACTCATAGTTTGTTACTATAGGTTCATTGCCTCTAATGTTGAGGACGGCACATGGATAATTTACGATTCCCATTGTCCCCTCTGCAGGGATTAATTCTGAATTATTTATGTACCTATGTACGCACAGAACTGAAACATTTTAGTTAAAGTCAGCCACTCACTCATAGTCTAGAAATTATGCAGCCCTTGTTGCTAAAAATGATGTTAGCCTCTTGTGATTTAAGTCATAACATTTTATTTCCAGTCCCACTGAGGTAGAAGGCATGCAGGAAGAAGCGAGAAGTGTGTTTCTCTAGGAGGGATTTCAGAATGCATTTTTAAAAGATGTAAATATATAATGGTAATTTTGTTGAGTCAAATTATTGTTGTAGAGAGCGTATAAATAAACCTTTATTTTGTCTGTGATTTGTGATTTTGAATTTGGTACAATAAGACCTGTTTTCTTCCTAGTGTCTTCCACACTGTGCCTCTTCATTTCAATAAAGGGAATTCCACCTACGCACTAATTAATCAAGAATGAAATTTCATTTTAGGAAAGTTGTTCTAATCCATTCAGATTTCACACCAAACTGCTTAGTCAACTCAATTTTTTTTAAGTACTGTTTCTCCTTAATCTCCAGTGATTACTGATTGCCAGTAAATGTTCCTCCAACTATAACCAAATTAATGCAAAACACAAAGTAAGTTGCCACGTCTGTTAACAAAGGGCTATATTCTGGACTAATAGTTGCCACAAGTAAAACTTGTCAGTGAAAGATCATCTTACATGTTAAAATCAATTATAGTTGTAGAAAGAGTTTACATTTGAGGAGTAAATTATTGGCTCTCAAATATTTAATTAAAATTTCTTTGAGTGAAACAAATTTCAAATACTCCACCCACAATTCATTTAAGAAAAAAAAATATGAACATACAAAATATAAATGTCTCCAAACAACCGACCGTGGGCTTTGGAATTCAGATAGTTCAGGCTATTCTGATCTTAGAATTTACGTTTCTCTAATAATTACGTTGCATCTCAAGCAGACAGGATGTTGCATAGGGTACTGATATGGAAATAGATAAGGAAATAAAAATATTCAAAGAGCAAGAGAATACACATATGCATATATATAAGACATCAATTTCTCTCTTAGCTCCCGCCTCATACAATTCAACAATTGCTAATAAATTAGGAGGAGGGGCATCTTGATGTACTGCTTGACTATAACACAAAGAAGTGTAGTTAGCAAGAAGCTGCAGTGGGTAATGAACAGTATTTTAACTCGGCAGTTTAACCTCCGTGTCTGTCAGCTGTGACCTTTTACCAACCCCAATGAGAGTCTGATTTCTCACTTTTGCTACTCACTGCTGGATGACTGAATGTAGAATTTGACAGCACGAGGTTTTACATGAAAAGGAAAGGTACTTAAAAAGCATGTTTTGTGATGATAGGCTACATTTATTCACTGTTCATTACACTTGGTGCAGCAGCAGCGTTGGTGGATTGATTGTGTGTGAGGAGCTTGTCTGCTATGGAAGTGAAGAGGCGTTATTGACCTGCATGGTAGCTGAAGTGACCTCTAGATGACCCCCCTTTCACCTGAAATTGACCTTGAAAACAACCTAGGGTTCATTCCCATTTAAATAGGAAGGAAATTCTTCTTAACAGCACATGAATCATTAGAACTGATATATTGAGCATTTCCTTTTCTTTCCCCTCCTCTCCCGCTTCACTTTCTGAGGTACCTGCTTGTGGGGGGTAAGGGAATGCTGGCTTTTAAATCTCCACACCCTGCAGCTGCTTTGCTTGGTGTTTGTACAGATTTATGGAGGGGACCAACCAGACTTTGGACTGCTTGATGTAAAATTTTACCATTCATCATTATTGATTAGAGCCCACACTCTATGGCAGAGCTCAAACCTTACTATGACAATTGCTATTTCAGTTGTTATGGACCATAATGGGCCATTGGGATGATTTAAAGGAGCACAGTACCTATCTGTAATTACACATGAATAATCCATGAATTTTGCACCACGATGCTTATGATTAGACCCTAACAATCAAGGCTTGAGACATTTATTCTTGTCCTCTCATTGGCACCTGAGCCGAAAGTTGCCAGTTTATGAAAATTTAACCACAACAAGCTTACCCTGTCTTGTGTCAAAATTTAAAAATGAAATCTTAGTTAAAATGAACCACACACTTGTAAGTGATAGTATATTACATTTTTACAGATGACTTGATTAGTAATTGAACTTACTCCTTATTAGAAAATGATGTTCACCATTACTTCTCCATTAACATCAAGAAAATGTATTAGGTTTCTTTTATAATTGTTGATAGAGTGAAACAGAATACTTATTGCTATCATTATTACTTTTTAAACCAACATTTTCCTTGAAGTCTTTCTTCCCATATTTGACTAAAAAGGTAAGAGAAAATAAGCCAAGATCATAGATTAGGATTTACAGTATTATAGAATTTGATAAGTCTTATATAAACT
Source organism: Onychomys torridus (assembly GCF_903995425.1). Lineage (NCBI taxonomy): Eukaryota > Metazoa > Chordata > Mammalia > Rodentia > Cricetidae > Onychomys > Onychomys torridus. The sequence goes on along the minus strand of NC_050457.1, from coordinate 4,178,599 downwards.
ATAATAACCATTGAAACCAATATACTAGCCTAGAGATCCATATGGTGAGGATCTACACTAAATCATTCTCTGATTTTATGTCAAAAGGGTGGCTGCCTCATGATCTTATACATAGTGTAGTCCTAAGGTTCAGAGTACTAGTACAAACACACCTAATATATGTCCAATTCCAGAAAATATCTTTGAAAAGACACTACTCTGTGGAATTTTGAAGTTCTTTTTAGGAAATGCCAATTTTCAATTTGGTACTCCTGAAGACCCTGATGTGTACAAGTCCAAAACCATGAAATGTATTCAAGTATCTGTAAACTCAATTCTTTCAGTTGATGGAATTTGTATATATACTCTACTTTGAAATTCTAGTTTTCTGATAACTTATTTAACAATTTTTGTAGTGGTTTTGGTTTTTGTTTGTTGGTTCGTTGGTTTTTTGTATATCTCTCAGATGTGCCTAGGAAGTTTCCCTTCTGCCTGGTTTATGACATTTCAGCATTTGAACCTATTGTGTTTACATCTGATATATTTTTTATACTGCTTAAATATTTATGTGAAGAGATGCAGGCTTATTAGCAATCTGGTGAAGTATTTGTAAATCTGGATCAAAAATTCGACAGGATATTAATTGCATTGACTTGACCCATTTTTTAATCTAAAGCTCAATTCTATAATTCCTGTTTCATTTTATGATAATCCTATGCATAAAGGAGGTAACTCAGACATTTGTATATAATAATACCCTACCACCCATGCAGGAGGATTCTACTAATCTTACTTCATTCCTACCTCACCCAGCATGTGAGGGGCTTACACCTGTGACTGCTTCACAGCTCCTTCAGGCCTGAACTTAAGCAATGCATGTTATCCATTATGTCTTGCATCCTCCTCTCCATTACATTGATGAACCTCTGCAAGGGTCCTCAGCAGGTTAAAAGGACTTGCAAATTGCAGTTATTCTAATTTGGTACTATAGCATGCTTTTCTTTCAACTCCTTTCAACATTGTTTTTCACTGTAAATTTTCTAATGTTGAAGAAAGCATTGGACTTTTCTACTAAACAGATTTCACACATGACCAAAATAATTTTTTATAAACAAAAGCAAAATGAAATAAAAGAAAGCACAGCATTTTCAAATCATGAAAGTAATTTTTTAAACTATTATGTCCTCTTAACTGTTCATACTTGCCAGTTAATCAAATGAACACAAAGCAGGAGCATGTTTTCTGTAAGAGCAAATTCTTTACAGAATACCACAAAAATAAAGGTTTGCAATTAGTATGACATTAGAAACCCATGTACTTATCTAGTCAGCCCCCGTCTCATCTTTGTTTTACCTCTATAAAGGATGAGGCAGTTTTGCCCAAAGGAAGAAATAAAAGGGAATCCTCGTTAAAAGGTACATTAACGAAAAAAGAACAGCTTTATTGGGGCATGTGGAAAAAGGGATGTTTGAGTAGTAAATGATAATTTACTTTTGAGGTATATTAAAAAGGTTTAATCTTACTGATCATGAGTTAAATTGGATGTTTTAATCAGTTAGTGAGTGCCAAAAATAATTATGCCAGAGCGCTTAGTCTGCAGAACGTGTACACAAAGCATATAAATCCTGTCCTTCCCCAGGGATTTCTCAGAATAACACACAACTGAAAGACAAAAGCGATATCAAACTCATATAAATTAACATTGCAAATGATCTTAAAAATACAATAAATAACATGATCCCATCACTTTGAACGTTTAGCACAGAGAAGGGTGTCCAACACAAACATACGCATTAATCTCATGTATCCTCCCCCAACTTTCTCAGTAAACTTTCTTTCCATTTTCTTTCTACAGTTCAACTCAAGGTCATTCTTTTCAGTGAGAGAGCTTTGCTTGTTGACCAAGCATAGAAACCTGAGTTACCTTTAGAAGTGGACATAAAAATTAGGATTTCGGATTATTTTCCTAATGAGTTTTTACTGAGCAAGTAAAATAAAAGAATTGAATCCAAGGATCATAAAATTCCTTTGAGGTTCTGAAATTTCTATGATTTTATGATTAATGTTTACCATAATTCAATTTTATGAGATGAAAACTAATGTAGCACATGAATCAATGTTTTGAAACTACCAAAGATAGTAACTCTCACAAATACCTATTTAAGTGGTATATCATTCATTAAGAGTATATTCCTTAAAATTATATTTTTATATCAATGTTAAGTACATGTTCATTTTGTTCTGTTTTCTCTTGCATAATGACTTCAGCACTGAATTGTTTTCAAAATACTTATTATATAAAATGTCTTGGTAGACCATGTGCATTATTCTATTGTGTACGTAAAGATACAAACAATATATTTTTATAGATATAATTTGTTGTATTATATTTTTGATACCTTTAATACTAATTCCTTTGATAGGTGTGAATGAAGTACATCTGGAAAGTCTAATGTAATTGAAGCGATATTAGAATATGTGTTGTGTGTAAATTTAATGTTAAAGCTTATCATTTCCAAGAGGTAGATGATTTTTTTTTAAGTAAAAGAAGAGTAGGCAGAGGTTAAGTAAATCATCATTTATACATCGGATACTTTTCCCATCATGTAACTTAATTGGTTTACACTGATTTTGTTCTGGAGTATTTAGAGACAACATGGGGGCCTTTCTGCAGATCTGAACAGCTGCTTGATTTGCTAATGAACAAGATTATCAGTAGCCAATTGCTCACAGCTGACAAACTGCATGCTCCCGGTTAGTCCAGTGAAGAGGGAATTCTATAAATGTGGCTTTTGTGTTCACGCTGCTGCCTATTGGGTGATTTAGGGAGTTGCTTGTCCCTTTAGTAACCGAGTTTCATTATATAGCAATTAGGACTAGAATATACAATATTTTACTCTCTGTGAAAGAGACGGAATGCTCAAACTGAATTCCTCCTTCTTAAATACACAATAGCAGCAAATGTAGTTGCATGATTTTTGAGTTGAAGATTGTTACTGTTATTTGAAATGTCAGGGATCCCTGTAAGACTTTTATTAAAGTTCATAATCTACTATACACACATTTTTTGCAAGTGATGAGACATTAACCTGCTTCAAGTTAAGAACACTTGCAAAAGAAATGAATTTACTTTAGGACACATAGGATTACTAATCTGACTAGTCATATGAAAAAAATCAAATATGCATCACTTTATATATTTTGTTTAAATAATGAGTGATGTCTCTTAGAAAAAAGAAACACACTCTTTGCACCCTATCTTCTATAATTTGGGAGCATTATAAGAAAGACTGTTTTGTCACTAGAGGCACATTGCATCTTTGAATATGTAGTTGTCATTTTTTCTACACTATTTAACACAATTCCAATGTTGAAATAAATGATGAATGTATTTGATTCCAATATCCATTCTGAAAATAATATTTAGAAATGGACTGAGTATTATTTAGTATATTGCCCTCTATTACCTCAGTGGTCTCCTTAAAACTATCTATGAAGAAATGTTTCAAATGCCTGGATTGTCACAGGAATGTTCTCAAAACATCATATTATTTTCCTTATCATGTATTTAATATACAAAATGTAAAGTGCTACAGTATCAAAGGCTTGCCGTCTTGGAAATTCTGAGAAAAACATACCTGCTGAGAATATATTTGAATTAATATGAAATTAGATTGTGAAAGATTTTAATATTTTTATTTATGCTATTTTAATGAACATATTGGTGTTATCATCCCATTTCCAGGGGGATAATATTTTGACTTGTATAAGTAAAATTTTTCTGTTCAATTTCTTTTTATCTACCTTGAAATTTTTAATATTTTGAAATTTTTAATACTAAAATAACCCTACATGATTGTCATTCATTATAGGCATTACTTTTTATACACCCTGACTCTTGTGCTTCCCCTGATTCTGAGTAAATCTAAAATCCCTCCTACTTTGTCTCAATATGACTGAATCTGACTAAAGAAAAACATTGTCCTGTGGACTGGACTGTTCATGTGGTGGTTTTCATAGCCTGAAGTAGACATCCAATGGTGTCTTCTGATTTCTAACTGAATCTTTAGTCCTTTTATATTTATACACTCTTATACTCATCTTCTCACTTCTCATACCTCAACACACCATGACATTTCTCTACTTGTTGGAATAAATTTTCAGTAATCAGTTCAATAGTCTGTAGCATGTATGTACCACATTTTTATTCTCCACCTATCAGTTGAAGGATATTTAGATTATTTCTATTTCTTATCTATTATAAATAGAACAGCAATGAATATGACTGAACAAGTATCTGCAAGATAAGGTGTCAAGGCATTTGGGTAAATGCCAGGAAGTGGTATAGCTGGGCCATATAGCAGATCTATTTTTTGATTTTTATGAGTTCTCTGTAGTGGGTCACCATTCCAGCTTTAACCTAGAAGTTCCAACCACCACTGGGGCTTCAGTAATGGTCACACCTACAAGGCGGGGCTGAGAGAGGATGCTGAAGATCTGAGTTCCAGACATGGGGGCTCTCTTGGTTCCTGTACTCTGGATGCTGGAGGTAGACGGAGCAGAGTTCTCCAGAGAACACTGCTGGACTGTGTTACACCTTTCCCAGACCCTGCAACCTACCTATCCCTGTCGCAACCGCCTCGACCAGCAAGGATGATGCAACACCAGAGCTCTTCTTTAGGCAGTTTATTCAGGACCTTGTTAACAGTGATGTCTCTCTCCCAGGCAAGCCTCTCCCAGCCCTTAAGTAGGCCTGGGCTACCCAACCCCAGACAGCCTCGTGGGCACTATCCATAGGTCCACGCATATGCAAGCGGCACACAAATCCAGCCATAGCCAAATAAGGAACTGTTTATCACAAAGAGCACTCGCCGTGGGGAAGGCAGAGGGCAGAAGCCAGTGCCATCTTTAAGGTGCGCCTACACGCAGCTCTCTACAGTTCCCCCTTTTTGTTTTGCAGAGCAACAGGCAAGAGTAGAGGTCTGATTTCTGCTAAAATGGAACATGTACTAATATTTGTCTAGGCGTAGTCCACCCAGAGAACACTAGACCCATCCCATACCCTTTTCACAGAGGTGGGAGTTAGGGTACCAACCCACATGCAATCAGACTTGCTCTTCTTGAGGTCAGCGTATCTTAGCTTAAAGTGGAGTGTGCAAGCCTTGCATCCTGTCCCTAAATATCTTTTAAAGTAGCCAGCCAGGCTTGGGGAGACTGTCCTGCTTCAATGGCTATTAAGGCTTGGATAATCATGGCTGCATGGCGACGCTGTGAGATCCTAATGCGACAAATGCACCACAAGCATACTAGGGAGGCGAGCACCAGTAAGCCTACTAGGGCTCCTATTCCCGCCCACTCCTTCAGGTGATTCATGGCTGTAGCAATCCAGGAAGATAATCCCTCTGCCAGTCCAGTATCCATTCGGGTCGAATTCACTATGACAATAGCCACCCTCAGCTGGTCCATCAGGTTATCAAACTCTCCGGTCCAATTGCCTAAAAGATAACTAGACAACCTTTTAGATAAATCTGCAGCATGGGTAAAATTATTATATTGGACACTAGTAACACATAACCCTTCATACTTCCACTGGCAGCCGAGTTGGGCAATCTGCCAGAGGGTATCAATTTGCTCTTGAACCAGGTCAATTCTCTGGTTGACCACCATCAATCCTCCTCGTATTTGAGCATTGATGCCCTTTTGCACATCCAGAGCATGTGCCACACTGGCAGAAAGATTATTCAAGGTCTGTGCCATCTGTACAGCATGACTCATGGCAATGGCGGCTGTAGCAGCTCCAACAGCCACCAAGGAAATAGCTGTAACAATGGCAGCAGTAATGCCAAAATCTCTTTTTGTCTAAATAGGGTCATAGCATTAGGAGCATCAACTGGCATAGGCACCCAGCGAGGCATACGGGTAATTATGGCATAATCATATTTAGAAGCATTCCAGCATTGAGTATAAAAACAGGTATTATTATGGCAAGATACAGGCCTCCCTTTGCTCATTATAAACAAAAATGGAGGATACACACAAACTGGAGTAGGATTATAAGTAATATTAGCCAGTGGCTCAACTCCGTCATACGCACAGCCTGCATCAGTTCTGGCAGTGATGTCCGTGGATAATGGGCTAGGCACTGAATCCCAGGAGCCCCAAGGCTTGGAGCTACTCCATGAAAACTGACTAATCCCATGCACTCCCCCAGCAATCATAACTAGGGGCTCTAAATTCATGCAACTTCCATTAATGCCACACAATAGCCAATTGTCAAAAGGATTAGAAATATACAATTGAGAGGGATTTTGCTCACTATAATTACTACCTGCAAAAGTCTGATTAAAGTCTGTGCTTATTCCAGGAGAAAAAGTAAAACTCTTCCCTTGATTGGCCCAGATCACAGCACGAGACTGACACCCTGTCCAGGGCCAGACCCATCTTGACCCCAACAAAAGGGGGCCCATTTTGGTTGACTAGGTGTATCATTTCCCAACACTTTTGCAGGCCACCATCCAGACACCCAAGAGGCACTGGCTGAAAAACAAGGGCCCGGGCCCGGCAGATCAAACCATCCAGCGGTTTGGTTATATATCAAAACACATGGGGAAAAATTTGATCGGTTCCTGACAATTTGGAAACAAAGAGTTCCGTTTAAATCAAAAGACCTATTTTCTCCTATAGGAGCTTCCTCTGGGTCCATAGGGAGGTATGGAACATCCATACTTTTATTACTACTAAATAGCCGTGGGAATAATATTGCATCATGACAGACTCGGGAACACTGACAGTATCCCCCATCTTAGGTCCGTCATTCCCAGCCGAATCATCATTAGTGCGAACAGGGAGATCACTGTCTGCACAGACATGTTCTTCTTGGCAATGGACTCTTCTCACAAGGCACTCAGGAACCCACACCAGGTCTTGCTGATCCTGTGGGAAAACACAAACAGAACATCGTGCCCATGTCAGCATGGGATCGGGTCCATGCCAAACACCCGTCAAGGCATCTTTCCATTTCACCATTCCTTTAGAAGGACTGTGCTGACAATGATACCTGTCCGCAGCAGAACAATTGGAAGCATCCAAGTTCAAAAAATTCAGGGTAAATAATGCAAGAGAGAGTCTGTCCTTAGGGGAACGGCCATAGCCTATTCCCCCTTTTTGTTTTTGAAGCAATTCCTTCAAGGAGCGATGAGCACACTCCACAATGCCTTGACCCTGCGGATTATATGGTAGGCCATGTACAAGTTGCACATTCATCTGTTGACAGAAGGAAGAGAACTTCTGTCCGGTATATGCAGGACCATTGTCTGTTTTTAACTGTTGAGGCTTACCCCATGCTGCCCAAGCTTCTAAGCAATGAGCAATAACATGAGAGGCTTTCTCTCCTGCATTGGGGTGGCGTGAATGATTCCAGAGCAGGTATCAAGAGATACATGTACGTATTTGACATGTCCAAATTCAGAGATGTGTGTAACATCCATTTGCCATATTTTTAGGGGGAGCAAACCATGAGGGTTAACTCCTAATCCAGAAGGATGATGAAAAATGACACACTGGGGACAATCTAGTACCACCTTTCGTGCATCCGCACGTGAGATAGAAAACTTTTGTTGTAATGTCCTTGCATTAACATGAAATTCTTTGTGGAAAGCCTGTGCTTGTTGCATGGCAGAAGCCACAAACATCCACTCCTGTCTAGTACACTGGTCCACTATATCATTGCCTTTAGCCAATGGACCTGGCAGACGGGTATGTGTGCGGATGTGCTGCACAAAAAAGGAATTCTTACGCTGCCAAATCAGTTTCTGTAATTGGCCAAACAATGAGCTAACAGGACTAGAAGATTTGATGGGCCCCGCACATTCAAGGTTTTTCAAGGCACTAACAACGTAACTAGAATCTGACACTAAATTAAATGCAAACGGACAAGCCTTGAAGACTTCAAGAACTATTGAAAGCTCCACATGTTGGGGTGCACCTGGCAAGAATTGATGCTTTACAGGTTCAGTAGAATCCACCATATAAGCACCACAGCCCATCTTAGACCCATCTGTAAATATAACACTGGCTCCTGGAATGGGCTGGGAAGCAGTTACCTTAGGAAAAACTATAGGATGTTCTTTAAAGAAAGTTAATAGTGGATGTTTAGGATAATGGCAATCTATGTGTCCTGGATAGGTACAATGCAGTATTGCCCAATCATCTACGGTAGCACATAATATCTTGACTTGAGTAGAATCATAAGGAACAACTAGCGTTTGTGGTGATGTTCCAAAATATTGTAAACACTGCTGAATACCCTGCTGCGCAAGTAATACTACAGCAGTAGGATAATACTCAATTGATTTTGCAGGTGAGATTTTAGTAGAAATCCATAATAAGGGTCCTGTTTGCCATAAAATCCCCGTAGATTGTAACTGGGTAGGCCGAATGCACAGGGTAATATCATTATTTTGTACTCTTTGAAGAAAAGCCCTTTGTAGCCTCTCCTCTAATTTTGTTAAGGCTTCTCGGGCTTCATTGGTTAGTTGCCTTGGTGAATCCAAGGCTGCATCTCCAATTAGAATATCATATAATGGTTTTAATTCATAATTGGCCATTCCCAAACTTCCTCTTATCCAATTTATATCTCCTAATAATTTCTGAAAATCATTCAATGTGCAAAGATGATCCTTCCTTAATTCTACTTTCTGTGGCATGATATGATAATTAGTTATCTCAGAGCCAAGATAATTGACAACTTTGCTCTGTTGCACCTTCTCAGGGGTGATACAGAGTCCCTTTTGTTTTAGCAGTTCTACAAGTAAGCTATATGTTGCTTGAAGAATACTCTCCTCTTTAGCTGCTAACAGTATGTCATCCATATAATGGAGGCATCTCAGGCCAGGAAAACGTGCTCTCAAGGGTTCTAAAGCAGTAGCTACAAACAGTTGACACATAGTAGGACTATTGGCCATGCCTTGTGGCAATACAACCCATTGATATCTTTTATCAGGTTCCTCAAGATTAATGGACGGCAAAGTGTCTTTGCTATTCAGCGGAATGGAAAAGAAGCAGTCCTTAATATCTACCACAATAATAGGCCAATTTTCAGGCAAGGCTGACAGCAATGGAAGACCACATACAGGTCCCATAATTCTCATTTGCTCATTTATAGCTCTAAGATCATGTAACAATCTCCATTTTCCTGATTTCTTCTTGATGACAAATATGGGTGTATTCCAGGGAGAAAGGGAGGGTTTAATGTGCCCTTCCTCCAATTGCTCTTTCACTAATTGATGTGCAGCATGTAATTTCTCAGAGGAGAGTGGCCACTGAGGAACCCACACTAGCTCCTCCGTTATCCAGGATATGGGAATACCCTCCTCAGCAGCCCCTAGGAAAAACCCAATCCTTGTTTGGGCTTCCTTGGTATTGCTTGTATCGGATCCTTTCTGCCTTGTAAAAATTTTCCTAAGCCAAAATTAGGATGACACCCCATATTTTTCATGATATTATGAGATTCTTTGGAATATTCATTACTCAATTTAAAGTCCATGGATTTCATAAGATCCCTCCCCCAAAGGGACACTGGAAGTTCAAGAACATAGGGTTGCATAATGCCAGAGTGACCTTCTGAATCTTGCCAATTCAACAAATTTGCACTAATATTAGGAGCACTGGCATAACCCAATCCATGCAATGTTTGTGAGGAAACCTGTATAGGCCAACCTCAAGGCCAATCTTTGCTAGCTATGATACTGTGATCTGCTCCAGTATCCAAAAGTCCCATTATCTTGGTGCCATTAATGGTTAACTGTAATGTGGGTCTCTGATTTAAGTCTAAAGATAAAAATGTTAAATCTGTCCCTGAGGATCCGAATCCCTTGCTTACTCTTTCTTTGTCATAGGCTGGGTGAGAATCATGTAAGCTAGGTAACTGGATAAGTTGTGCAATTCTGTCTCCCAGGGAAATGGCAGCAATTCCTTTTGGTGATTCAACCATGATTTTAACTATACCTGTATAATCAGAGTCAATTATCCCAGGATGGATTCGCAATCCCCTTAATGTAGTAGATGATCTCCCTATTAACAATCCTACTGTCCCAGTGTCAAGGAGGCCTTGAAAATCAGACTCCACTACTTGCACCCCCATTTGTGGGGTTAATATGAGTCTGGTGGTTGCACACAGGTCCAATCATGCTGAACCTGCAGTGGCTCGCCGCGGTGTTTGGGATGTCTGAGGGTAGGCCACTGCTCTTGATTCCCTTCCTGTCTCTGATCCTCCATTGCCCCATATATTTGTGGGCCCTGGGGCCGGGGGCCCCGCTGTCTGTTTTTTGGAGGAGTATTATTCTCCAGAGGCTGTCCATTAATGTCCTTAATTGACCTGCATTCGCTAGCCCAATGTTTTCCTTTCTTACACTTAGGACACAGTCCTGGGACAGGGCGTTGGCCACTCCCTGGTCTCTGGTTACTCCCCCCTTGATTACTTCCTCCTTGGGGGCAGCTATGTCTCATATGCCCCATTTTACCGCATCGGAAGCAAGTCCCAGTGCCGCCTGCCCTCTTCTGACTAATTTGTAAAACTGCAGCAGCCAGCACAGCATTGGTTAGTGGTCCCCCTAATTCCCTGCACACTTTCATCCAAACCTCCAATCCTTTAGTTTTGTAAGGTGTAATGGCAGCTCTACATTCCTTAGTGCACTGCTCATAAACCAACTGCTTAATTAATGGCATGGCTGTATCAGGATCACCAAATATCTTTCCAGCTGCATCCACTAGGCGAGCTACAAAGTCTGAGAAGGGTTCCATGGGTCCTTGGACAATTTTAGTGAGATTACCACTAACTTCTCCTCTATTGGGTAACGCCTTCCAAGCTCTGGTAGCAATGTTGTTAATTTGCTCATAAACCTGAATAGGATACCCATTTTGCTGATTTGCAAATCTACCTTACCCGAGCATCATATCCATATCCCAAGCAGCTTGGCTTCCACCAGCAGCCCTATTAGCTGCAGCCTGTTCACTAGCAAACTCTATCAGAAAGGCTTTCCAATCTAAATACTGACCAGAACTTAAACAGGCTCGTGCAAGGTTCATCCAGTCGGACGGAGTCATAGCATATCTATGCAGAGCTTCCAACTGAGCTACTGTAAAGGAAGCTGTAATACCATATGTCTGGACAGATTCTGCTAATGATTTATTAATCTTGAAATCTAGAGGTTCATGATATCTCTGATTCTGAGGATTCTGAAATACTGGGAATGCAACTTGCATTTCTGTTCTCACTTCTGTCCATACTCTAGGATTAAAAGACACTCCGCCCTCTGCCCCCATTGCTCCAGGATATGGAGGGGGAGCAGAAGGGACCACGCTCTCATGGCCCTTTTCTAACTGTTTGGATCCTCTTCTCTCTTTTCTTTTCTTTCTAACCTTCACACGTTGCAATGACTCACAAATGGATTCAACATCCTCATCATCCAAGACAGAGTCGGAGATATCAGAAGCACCCGAGTCTTCCAACTCAGAAAGGCTAGGATATAAACTTGTATGTTTTTCTCATCTTTTGCCTCTTTATTCTTTATTGGCCCTACCTTTTCAGGTACTGCTTTCTCTGAGGTTGCCTTTTCTGATCTTTCTTCTTGCAGTATTTCCAGAGCAGTTTGGCCATTCTCAACTGCCTCACTGCATCTCTGATCTTCTAAACATCCTCTTATTAATTTCCAGACTGGTCTAACCCCATGCTTAAGTGTGCCTCGCTCTGCGGCGAAGTCTAGGTCTCTTCCCAATTTCTCCCAGGAAGACACTGTAAGACTTCCCGAAATTGCAAACCAAGGAGCAACAATATCACACTCTTCCAGAAATCTTTCTAGAGTGCTTTTCCTTATCTTCAATTTCTTAGAGAGAAGCAGCTCATTAAGAGCCAGAAAAATTGGTTGCAAGGAGGAAGCGCCCATCTTGGCATATCCTTTCTTCCTCAATTTGAGAGGTTTCTTGGAGCCTTTACCAAACAGCCCCAGCCTTCCGGTTTCACTGCTTATTTTGTTTTTCTGATTACCCGTCTGCTATGGTCACGGCTCTACTGTCCCGCTCCCCCTTTATCTACAGGTGAGAGCAAAAAACCCGCTTTTGTCACGGATCCCCAATTTACCTGAGGACTTACTGGTATACCCCCTGACTGCAGAAAGTTCTGAGCCCCACAGAGAGATGTGGTAGTTCCCTGTACGGGCCACCACTTGTCACGACTGCCTCGACCAACAAGGATGATGCAACACCAGAGCTCTTCTTTAAGCAGTTTATTCAGGACCTTGTTAGTAGTGATGTCTCTCCCCGGGCGAGCCTCTCCCAGCCCTTAAGTAGGCCTGGGCTACCCAACCCCAGACAGCCTCGTGGGCACTATCCATAGGTCCACGCATATGCAAGCGGCACACAAATCCAGCCATAGCCAAATAAGGAGCTGTTTATCACAAAGAGCACTCACCGTCGGGAAGGCAGATGGCAGAAGCCAGCACTGTCTTTAAGGTGTGGCTACATGAAGCTCTCTACATATCCCTTCAATTGTAAGTTATGCCACAAAATAAACCTCCCTTTTAACTATGTGGAGTGGCCTTCATAATTTCACCAGTAGTTCTCCACACTGATTTCCAGTGAGTAGACTAGTTTTCCATCCTACCAACAGTGCTTGAGAGTTACTTTTTCCAACATTCCTCCAGCATTTGTTGTCAGCTGTTTTGTTGATCTTTGTCATTCTGGCTGGAGTAAGTTTAAATCTCAAAGTTGTTCTGCTTTGTATTTCCCTTATTTCTAAGATTCTTGACATATTTCTTAGCTACTTTTTTCTTTTCTTGAGGTCCCAGGCTCATTTTTATGATGGGTCATTTTTTTCTCTGTTTTTAAAATATACTTTAGATATAAATCCTGTGACAGAGATATATCTAGAAAATATTCTCTCTCATTCTGTGTGCCTCCTCTTCACTCAAAGGTGTCTTTGGCTATGCAGAAGCTAAAGCCCAGGAGGCTTGGGTCAATACAAAGATGTACAGGCAACTAAGAAATGCTAAAAGTAGGAGAAATAGTCTTCCCCATAGAAGAAACATTGCTGTGGGATGTTCTGTATGTTAAATGTGTTGCTCTGATTAGTTAAAATAAATAAAGTGCTGATTGGCCAGTAGCCAGGCTAGAAGGATAGGTTAGGCAGGACAAGGAGGAGGAGAAAGTGAGGAAGTGGAAGGCTGGAGAGAGACACTGCCAGCCACCACCATGACAAGGAAAAAGTGAGGTACAGGTAAGCCACGAGCCAAGTGGCAAAGTATAGACTAATAGAAATGGGTTAATTTAAGATAGAAGAACTAGATAACAAAAAGCCTGCCACGGCCATACAGTTTGTAAGCAATATAAGTTTCTGTGTGTTTACTTGGTTGGGTCTGAGCATCTATGGGCTTGGCGGGTGAGAGAGATTTGTCCTGACTCTGGGTCAGGTAAGAAAACTCTAACTACAAAACATCAACTTTCTTCAATACAAAATGGTCAGCCTTGAAAACACACATTTTTTAAGTAACATTATTCTGACTGAGCACTTTGTACTTATGTATTCAAGAATATGTAGGTATGTACATACATGCATATTTACATGTGTATGTATATATTTTACATCAATTAATAATAAAGAGGCCAGGAATTTGGAAGAGAATATGGAGGAGTGGAAGGTTTTATGTGAGTAAAGAGGATAGGGAAATTATGCAATTACATTATAATCTCAAAAGTAAAAGAAATAATTTTAAAAAGAACTCTGCCATGAAGAAAAATTAAGCAATCAAAATAGAAGCTCTGCGAATCCACCCTCCACATTTTCGAGTGTGTTTTGGCATGTAGTCTGCCTTCTCACGTGATGATATTTCCAGTGAACTATTAAGCTCATTTCAAACTCAGCATAACCCCACTGAATCTGCATCTCTTCTCTTCACTCAAAGACATGTATCCAGGAATGCTGTTTCTGACTTTTCCTCCTGCATCAGTTCTTAACATTTTTCGGTGCATTCTCAGAATTAGATGAGCACTGTTTTCTTGTTCTCATCTCTCTCTCCACAAATTTTACTCCAGTTTTCTTCTTGTTCTCCTTCTCCTTCTTCATCTTCTTCTTCATTTCTGGGCAGTTATAATATCAGTTACAGTGATCACCATAAAACACTTTTTTAATCACACATTCCTGGTTTAAAATTAGGGTAGGGATTCTGAGTCTCTGTCCTGTTTGACAGTTATGGTCAACAGTTGGTTGCTGCCCTTTCTGCACCTTTCTTCATGTTGTCAGTCTCTGGTATTCTGTCTCCCTGAGTGATGTCTCTTTCCCTGGTCTATTTACAGAGTTCTCTCCTTTTCCCAGGAAGACAATTTGGATGCTTTCCAGAATTTCTGCTTTTATCTCCTGTCTATGTGCTCTTCTTTGTGATCTCACATAATTTAATGGATTTATTAATAGCTGTACACTGACAGTTCCCCATGCATATTCCTAGATTAATGACCTCTCATAAACTGCAGACCTAACATAATCAGGTAAATGTCTAATAGACAAATACATTATATGTCCAACTCTGATTTCCCCAAACATAGTAAACCTCCAGTCTTTTACTGCTCAATTGATGAAAATCTATTTTAATTAAGTTATGAAAATTTGTGGAACAGGGACTGAACCCAGGGCTTTATCATGCTACAGAAGTACTCTACCACTGAACTACCTCTCCAGTCACAGTTGATGTCAACCTTATTCTTCATTTGTTCCACTCAGTCACATTTGCTTTATTTGAAAACCTTATCACCATATCCTTAAAACTTGCATACTCTAACTACCCCTTAAATTGCACTGTTATTGCACCGGCCAGAGCATTCTCTTTCCCTATTTCCATCACAGTACCCTTCAGCTCTTCTAACAATTCATCCTTCTCTTCTACAGTTTATGACACAAGAGCACGCAGAGTGATTCTACAAAACACCACTGTGGTTATGTTACACTTGTCAGCATTTAACAGTCATACTAAATTTCACTTAATGTAAAGCAGTGAGCTATACAATGGTCTAAAACTCTCAACAACAACAAAGTCAGCCTATTTCTTCTCATCTGTCTTTTGTTTCTCTTTTCCTTCTTCATATGTCTCTAGCTATATTCAACCAATGCTTTCCTTTAATAAGCTCACTGTTTCAGATGTTTCTTCTCCCCAGAGTTTCCTGCAGCTATTACATATAGTTAATATTTTTCTCCAAATTTTCTCTCAAATATTAAATATTTAAAAAATAATAAAACCTCAAGACACTTATTTAATACTGAAAATGTCACTCTTCCCACCAGAAGTCCAAATCCTTGTGATTCTGATCTAGTTTTTATTTCCATGGAACTTATCATCTACTAAATAATTATATATATTACAGACTTATTAATAGTCTATATTGATAGTTTTAGAACAAGTATCATTTTAAATGTAAAACTTCAAGAATATGTGTATTTAATATTTATTTTAAAAAGTACATTTAGTGTTTGAAAAATTGTTTCAGTTGAGAAATCAAATTATGTCATAGTAGAATCTAGTCTCATGGATTTCATAAATGGGAAGCAAACAGAAAAACATCTGCGGCAATAAAATATACTAAAATTTGAGCCAAGACATGTATGAAAAAGATATTATGAGAGCTTGTACATGTGAACCTAAGGCTTTCACAGGTGGGCAAGATGAGCTAAGGACTGTCTTCTACCTGGCAGGAGTCTGATTATTAATTTTAACCATAGAATCATAGATTAGGGACACAATGATAGCACAGGTGATTGTTTCTACTGTACTGAAATCAGAGACAGACACAAATAGAAGTGTTTACACTCAACAGCATGGTTAACCAAACCTGAATATCTATACTATACAGAAAGGAGTTCGAAATTTATTCTTTGGCTGATGGCACTGAGTCCAGTGAGAAAAGGCTAACATATCATGTTTCTCTGCTGTAACTCACTGCCTTCTCTTCATCCCTGTATGAAGTCAATTACTACGATAAGTCCTGGCAAAAAGACAGTAAACTGCCTTTTAGATTATTTTATACTTTGTTTTTCTGAATGGGTATGGGAAGGCAAGTTATTCTAAGACAGTGAGCTAGAAATAAAGTACTAGCTAACTAAGAAACTATTGGAATACTATGATTCAGTTCTTGTGATTCCATTTGAAATGTAAAGTTCCATAAGAGAAAAATTATAATAATTTTAGTTATTACAATCATTGGATAATATCTAGTTATCTACAATTGTAATCTATGAAGGACATTTGGTTTAAATATGCTATAAATAGTGAAATTCTGACTGGGATATTGATAATGTTTAATAAAAGAAGATAAAGAAAAAATGAGTAAGAATTCTATGATTTAATATCTGTCTAATAAACTAAAGAAAGCAAGTAAAATACTTGTATTGGTTTAAAAGTAATACATGTACAGTTTCATCATTCTTTAGCAAAGAGCTACCAACTGTATAATTTTCTAGCTGATTTCCCTCTTTTCAGTTTCTAGCATTTTGACAGTTTTTAACTAATGGTATCAGAATTTAAATAAAAATGGGAATACAATGTGAAATGCATAAATCAGTCTCTCTGTGTGTGTGTGTGTGTGTGTTTCTGTTGGGGGATGCATGCATGCTTAGGGATAGAATTAAGATTATGTTTTTGTAAGAGTATAATTTTAGCTTATTTATAAAGATTATAGATATACTACAAGATATGGGATGTGACAGAAAAGCTGGTTCAGTAGCAATAATAGTAGGTGACATATTAGCAATATAACTAAGTGCCAACCAAAGTCTTTCACAGCTACTATGCCAGGACTAAAATAGAAATCAGACACATGTTTCTATCAGATGGGGGCTCATTGGTAAGATGCAGCTGTTGCCTTCATCACAGAAATTGAAGATAAATAGATTCAAACGTCGAGAGGTTATAGCATCATTTGAAAAATCTAAATTCTAGTTATGTTTTGAGTAACATGAAGCACAAAATAAAGTTAGCTGATTTCAAACACCTTTTCATGATTTTTTTTATTCTCCAAGAACATGCCAGAAAACTTTACATAGCAATTTTTATTCAGATAAGTCACTTGTCATCAATTATTGTAGCAAAGAGTAGAGAAGGCCTTCTCCTGCTGCCATGAAGGCACATGTGACTATCAACGTTTCACTGGCTGTAAAGAGTGGAGCAGCTGAGATAGCACTGCTCTGGCCATCAGTGGTGAGCAGCAGCAAATTCCACAAAGGCATTCCTCATCTTCTGTGATATGTTTGCCTTTGGAATTGCCCTGCAAACAGGTTCATACCTATAATTCCAGCACTTTTGAGATAGAGGCAGGAAGACTGAGAGTTCAGGGTCACAAGATCATCCTAGGCTACAAGGCAAGGCCAGTTTGGGCTATGTGAAACTCTCTCAAAAACATAATAAATTTTAAAAAAATCAAACAAACAATAAACAAGTAACAGTTTAATTTGAAATAAGAACTGCAAAAGAATATTATCTTTTTATAGATGTCACTGTTGTTGGGACAATTTTGGAAATTATGTTTTCTGAGTAAATACAGAAAGAACAATTCGAACCCTCTTAGGTATATATGAATAACATAAACAAACATTTTGCTGGAGGAATCTATTTAGCCCACTTTCTGCATGTGTTCATTGCTTCTGGTGTCTTTAAATACACCCCAAACATTAGACAATTGGGTATAGGTATTATACTTCAAACATCTGCTGTGGGTGGCTCTACTTTCTTTCACTATCTCCCTAGACTTGTTAGCACTTTATTTCTGCCAAATATTTTCTTGGGTCACAGTTTTCATGTCTGTAATTGATTTAATGCCTCTGGTCTGTTATATGTCATGATGGTTTGATTCTAAAATGTCCCTCAAGGGCACACGTTTTATAGTTGTGGCTATTAGCTCATGGCATGTTTTGGAAGTCATTGAATCATAGTGTCTCCAACTTCATCAGTGGATCCATTGATAGAGTCATAAGCTTAATGACATTGGAACATCATAGAGACTTAGTATGAAGTGCCTAGCTGGAGAATATATACCTCTGGGGTTACACCTGAAAAGAGTATGTCTTGTCCTTGGAACACGTTAGTCTCATGGTTTCCTAACTGTGAGGAGGTTCTGCTAGATATTTGAGCAAACTGTGTAAAGGTGTGTCTCTGTTTCACCTCACTTGCCTGAGGCACCTGATTGGTTTAATAAAGAGATGAATGGCCAATAGCTAGGCAGAAGAGGTTAGCCAGGAAAGGTTAGGCAGGACTTCCAGGCAGAGAGAGGAACTTGGGTTCAATCTAGGTGCATGAGAGATGCCAGCAAGACATGCAGGGAGTCAGGCATACAGAATGGAAGTGAGATAAAAAGCCTTGTGGCAAAATCTCAATTAATAGAAAAAGTTTCATTTGAGTTTTTATAAAAGCTAGTTGGGAACAAGTCTAAGCTAAAGACCAAGCCTTAATAATTAATAATAAGTCTCTGTGTCATTATTTGGGGGCTGACAGTCAGAGAAAGTCCTATACTATAAAGACCAACTACATTTGGTACTCAAGCACAACACGTATATCCCCATAGGACCTGAGAAGATGAAAATAGTTCCATACAAGGAGTGAAAACACAGTATGCTTTCTGGCAACTGCAGTCTTTCAGGTAGGCTATTGCTCAAGGCTTACCAAGACCTGACTCCTTTAAGAGCCCCTACTGTACAGCTGAGTGCTTGAATAGCTGGTGTGCTACTTGGGTGAAGTCTAGGCAGAAATGTGTACTGCAGCTTAACCCACCAACTTCCTTGGGACTGTTAAATGTGGCAACTGGTGAGTACTCATTGGCATGAAGCTAAGCTCTCACAGAACCTGGGGGGTAGGCAGAGCCAGCTGCCAATTCCATGTGCTAAGTGGAGCTGTTTATGGCTCCTGCTGTCAGAGAACACTGCAGGTGGTTAGCAAAGCCAGGTCCAGAATGGAAAAAAAAATCTAAACAGGAACAGAATTCTTAAAAATGTGCTTAGACGCTGACAGAAGAAAAGAAAATGTGTATAGACAGTCATAGAAAAAATGTATAAATGAATAGTTTAAAATACTAAACTCTTCAAAGAGAGAGTAAAGAATAAAAAGAGTAAGCCAGGTAAGGATGGGAAAGACACAGGGCATCTGGATCCTGTATGTGTTGACTTAGAATTTTTTGAATGCTGATGAGCAAAGGACAAACACTGCTGAGAGATATTGGATTGTAGAAAGTACTGCTAAATTAAACCAGCCTATATATTCTAAGAGTGTCTTAACTTTAGAATGGAAGTCAGAAAATGTGTTGTCCTTGGAGAGAAGTTATGCCTTTGTTTCCACAGGAAACAAAACCATGGATTTCTGCAAAATTAATAAAGATAATATTTAAACAGGGAGACCTCCTGAAAATCTTGGCTATAGATATAAAACAAACAAGCAAAACCAACAAAACAATAACATACAAGACAGATGATATATAAGCTGGTCTTCTACATGGGAATCTCTCTGAAACTGGATGAGATATGATAAATCTTATTGGGTACAGAGTCCTCATGACTTATTATTACATGACATCCTTTTATATAGCATGGATGGAGATTTGTATTGCAGTTTGGTTATGAAGTTGAAACAGACTATAAAGTTAACATTTGCCTTTTATCAGATTGAATATAAAACAGCAAATCATATTTAGCTGATTTGGACACACTGTACATTCCATACTCATATTAATGCATATATGTATATTATCTTTAAAAGTTTGCATGTTTTCAAAACAAAAGGACCAGAAATCACTGAAAACAAGACAAGCAGCCCAGGTGATCCAGTCTCTCAGAATGCGTCTTTTGCAGTTTCCTCAAAAATCTGCATCAAGAACAACTTTGAAGCTGCAAGTTGAAATGGTGGTCCAGCCTCACAGACTACTCCAGTCTGGACTTCAGATAATCTCTGCACTTTCCCATTACACAGGAACTGAACAACAGCAAGAACAAAATACAGCTAGCTCTCCCAGGACTTGACTAATATCTCAATTTTCTCAGAGTGCCTAAGGATGCTCTCTCCCCCAGACAACAAGAAGCTGTCTAGAGAACACAATGCCCACATTCCCAAGTGGTGGGTTGGTTTGGTTTTGGTCATTTAGTGGGTTATAGATGTTTGTCATTATTTAGGGGGGGTTGTTGCAAGTTGTTGTTGTTAATTGTCAGGGAGGAAACTAAGCAAACCAGACTAGATTCAGGGATCTAGTTATAAAAAGAAAAATGAGGGAATGTAGGAATGATAGAGGAAAAAGATAGATTATTAAATCCACTTTTAAACTAAAAAGCAACTATTAATCTCAAATACTTTACATTGGTATGGATTTTCTATATTGACATAAATTTAAGGTTATTTTTGTTATAATAGGCAGCATATATGTTTCTAGTCTTGTTTAAGGTATTGTACCTATATATCTCATTTAAAAATGTAATGTATAGTTCTAGTCCTTTAAAGCTATTTTTATAAGCTATTTAAGATAATTAAGAAATGCAGGTTAGTAATTAGTCATCTATAACAATTAAAGTTGTAGTCATGTTAGGGATGTTTCAAGGCCAAACAGAGATATATTTTCAATATATAGATTATCTTAAAACACTTCAGAGATCTATAGAATATGGCATTTAAAATGTTTTAATAACATCAGGGTTTTTATAACAGTGAAAAAAAGTATTATGAGCATCAAAGAACCTCCATGTGGAGTTTGCTTTCATTATGCCAAAGTTAGCCACAGGGCAAGAAACTGACCCTGTCTGGACTGGTGACAGTATGTTATCCAAATTGGAAAAACAGAACACAAAAATGTTGACTGCTAAACTTTGACAAGACAAGGTAGGACAGTCCTTCAATACTTCTGCTTCACAGAAAGGTCTGTCAGATATTCTAGATCTGTAGACTGAAGGTGGATGTCCAAATGTTGCAGAGGAAGCATGAGTGACTGTTCAGGCAGCCAGTTGTCTCTGTTATTTCTATAGTTTTAGAAGTTGTTTGCTCTGCACTCCCTGCTTACTCAGATGATATTTTATCCTTCTTGGATCTCTGATGAGGTTGTCCTTCCTGGATCTCTGATGTGGGTTATAGATGTTTGTCATTATTTGGGGGGGGGGGGGTTGTTGCAAGTTGTTGTTGTTAATTGTCAGGGAGGAAACAAAGCAAACTAGACTAGATTCAGGGATCTAGTTATAAAAAGAAAAATGAGGGAATGTAGGAATGATGGCTATTCCATTTTCTTTGTTTCCAAATTCAAAAACTAAACTTACAAAAAATGTAAATTTTATAAGATTAAGAGACATAAAAGCTTAAATTGTTTATCTAAGAAAATATTTTAAGGTCTGTATTAATAGAAAGTGGTTTACATATAAAACTTTGGACTCACCAAGATAAGATAAATAGTAGAGTAATTTCTCTGAATTTGCCAAATACAAATGAACCAGACATTGTGAATGTATAAATTGATAATTGTTCTTATTGCATATAGTTTTACTATGTTAGAGTTAAAACAGTTCCTTTTTATTTAGAAAAATGAGGAAATATTGTGGGATATTTGAGCAAAGTATGTAAAGATGTGTCTGTTTTACCTCACTTGCCTAAGGTATCTGATTTGTTTAATAAAGAGCTGAATGGCAAATAGTTAGGCAGGAGAAGTCAGGTGAGAATTTCCAGTAGTGAGATGTGGTGATATTTTGAACAAATAAAACATCAGAGGACAGAGCAAGTCACTAGATTAAACACAGAGGCCAGACAATGGTGGCACACACTTTTAATCCTAGCACTCAGAAGGCAGAGGCAGAGACAGTGATCAGTCTGCATCTCTGTGAGTTCAAGGCCACAATGGAGTAAACAAAATTAATTCAGTCTAAAAGAGAAACAGAGCCAAGTAGTGGTGGCACACAGCTTTAATTCCTGCACTTGGGATCACATACCTTTAATCCTAGCAGTAGGAAGGTTGAGACAGGAAGTGATATGGCTGGGCAGAGAAAGGAATATAAGGCAGGAGGAGACAAGAACTTGTGCTCATTCAGGCTGAGGAGTTGGTGAGGTTAGAGGTGGTGGCTGTGGCTTGCTCTGTTTCTCTGATCTTTCACCTTTCATCCTGATATCTGGCTCTGGGTTTTTATTAAGACCAATTAGCATTCATGCAACAGCAAGAGGAAATCAGGATGAATTTAGGTGCATGAAAAATACCAGTGAGACATGGAGGAAGCTGGGCATACAGAATAGAAGAGAGTTCAAAAATCAATGGAAGATGTAGATTATGAGAATCAGGTTGATTTGAGTTAACAAGAACTAGTTAGGAATAAGCCTAAGCTATAGGGCAAGGTTTTATAATTAATAGTAGGCCTCTGTGTCTTTATTTGGGGGCTGGCGGCCAAAAAGAAAGTCTGGCAATAAGGAATTGGAAAGCTTTCCTCTACTTCCTGTTCTACATCATCTTAAGTACAAAAGAAGTAGAGTAAGCTGGCCATGAAGTAAAACTGTGAGCCTTAATGACTCCCAATTTATGTCTTTACCTTAGACATTCGTAACAATGACAAAACACTGACTAAACAGATGTGACTATGAGTCCTTTCACCCTGTGAAATAATGAATTCCTGCCCCACATTCAGCTAGTCTTGTGACTTCTTTTGATTAATAGCATATAAGAAAAGTCTGGATGATTGTCATTGAGACTTCATATGGCTCTTATAAACACAGGTCTGACACTATAGCTCAGGCTGGCCTATTACTCATTGTATACCCCAGGCTGGCTTTAAACTCAAAGCATCAACCTCTTCAATGTAGAGCTTAGACCACACTTTACATAATTATTAGACTGGTGTTCTGATTACAAAATAAATATAGCATACCTTCTCATTTGTTCTATGCCTACCTAATGTTGGTTTCTCTCACATCATCACACCAGAGGCTGATTTTGAGGATGAATTCTGCTGAGCATACTCATACAAAAAATAGTCACTTCTTTAATGTTCAGGGATTATTTCAAGTTGTTCTTTGAAAATGGAACTGATGGAGACAGATACAAGTTTAACACTAGCAGTTTGCTAGTGACCCTGGCATAAGGCAGTGAGAGTACATCAGGTTGAATGTGGCAAGGGAGATACTTACCTATGTGCAGAAGTCCCTTCTTTTCTTTCCTTAGTTGTCCTTTTTTATAGAAAATAAAATGTAGTTCAAAACATGTTATTAGCTGCTTTCTAAGCTCTTTCCATATAACCACTTTCATATTATTTACAGAACTTCCCAGTTGTTTCCCTGACATGCTACCATTCCATATTAAACTAGCAACTGCTATACTTACGTAAAAATCAGTATCTAGCTGAATAAACTTGCAGAGGCTTTAATAGCCTGCTCTATCCCATTTAATAAATCCATGAACGTTTCCTCATGGAGTCCAGGGAATTTGATTCATGTGAGAAAAGTATTTGGTCTAAATCATTTGAATCATTTGAACAATTGACATTTCATAGATTTCTTTAACTATCTTGAAGCTCAGATAACATCCAAGAACTAAATTCTTCCATGCTTTTAGACTTCCAGAGTCTAGAGTACATATATATATGTGTGTGTGTGTGTGTGTGTGTGTGTGTGTGTGTGTGTGTCTCAATTCAAGTTTTCATAGAAACAAGGCAATGCACAGTAAGCAAGGCTGGTAAGATGTAAAACACAGAGACTGCTGGGCTCGCATGACTCAAATTGCCAAGCCCCAATGAGTACAAGCTGCAACACAACTTCTAAAACTAAAGTTCATGGAGTAGCATGGAAGAGAGGAAAGAAAGATTGAAAAACTCAGAGGACCAGAAAGCCTGATGTGAGATTGTAACTCCTAGAAATGATATGGATGCTATACCCATGAAACCTCAACAATATGGCTCCTAAATAAAAATTAGACAGTGACCTAGCCAAAGACATGCTAATGGAGAAGGAGGGATTCTAATGGAATCCCACCCATAGATAAAGAACTAAATGCAATTAACTACAGGTGATAGAGGGAGGATTAACCCTCTCACTGGTTGTTTAATACCAACTTGTCAGCCCTGAAATCTTATACATACATGAACCACTAAATACATTCAGCAGTTACAATTAAATATTTATGTTTCTAGCACTCTAGATATGAAAGCAGGAGGGTTACAAAGTCATACTCACCTATGTAGGTAAGTAAGGAATATTTGAGACTGTTTTAGAAAATGAAGAAATTTATACTTTTGAAAACTGTCAATCTTTAAAAGATTTTAACTATTTATTATGTATATGTGTATAGATGTTCACTTACTAAAATATGTAAGTTTTTGGAGACAGTTCTTTTCTATCATTTGAGTCCCAGACATCTAGCTCAAGTACTCTAGGTTGGTGGAAAGCACCTACATCTGCTAAACCATCTCACCAACATAATTTTAATTATGTCAAGTAATATAAAAATAACACTTTATTTAAACACACACACACACACACACACACACACACACACACACACACACACACTCCTGCATGAAGAACCTTAATTTATAGGCTCCATTTTATAAGTCCTAAATTAAAAACTGAAAATCCTATTTCTTGAAAAATTGGACACTAAATATGCAGAAAATATATTATCTTATAGTTTAGAGAAAAATACACTCCCTTAAAAAGAACTAACATGCTCATATTGTGCATGACCAATCCAGAAAAAAATGCCTGCCTAAATCCTGGTTTCTTATTTATTGTTAGTGTGTGCTTCAAATTGTTATTTTAAATTTCTATACCTCAGTCTGTGTCTAAACTAAGGAGATTATTAAAATGATTGTACTTACCTAACAGTATATATGTGTTTAATAAGCTAGTTTGTGACTCTGTTAGATCAATGTGTTTTAAATATTAAATGCTATAGAGATTAGATACCATAGTTGTTGAAGGAATAAATTTCACATAAATGCATTGTCTTTAAACCCTCACTGTACTGAATATATGGAAAGAACAAGCCTATCCTGAGTTAAGCTGGCTTGGAATTCCCACAGGGACCAAGTAAAAATATGTCAATCTATCACCCCATGTCAAGGGGTGACATTTTGCAGTGTGAGAGAAACATATGTCACAAGAAACTTCCACAGCAAGACTCAAAGTTATTCTGTTTTTCTCTTTGCTAAGATTTGGTTAGGGTGCTCAGCTAAGAAAAGTTGGATTGTCAGAAAATAATTACTTTGGCTACCCTAAAGTAGTTGTGTTTATATGAGAGTAAATGGACAAATTCTTGGAAGGTGATTTCTAAAAGAAACAGACATTCATCTAAAATAAATTAATTCATAAAGGAGAATGTATTCATCATGTGTCCCTTGCTGCAATAAAACCCCATGACTAAGACAACTCACAAAGGAATGTATTAGTTATTTTGGCTTAGTTTTTCAGAGACCCAAGAGTCCATCAAGGTAGGAGGTGTGGAAGCTAGCAGCAGCTAACATGGCGGCACATCACAACCACAAGCACAAACCAGTGAACAAGAAGTGGAAGTGATGTGACTTCAAACTTACAAAGTGCTCCCTCAGTGATGTGCTTCCTTCAGCAAGGTCATACCTCCCAAAACTTCCAAATAGCACCCTTGACTGGGACCAAGCATTGAGTATATGAACCTATGGGGGACATGCTCATTAAAACCACTACATCTCATTGAAATCACTAAAAAGCATTTAACTTTTATTCAATAAGCCTAGATCTCTGAATGTATTAAGGAGCTGTGTCAAAGGATATAGGGAGTAAATGTGCCCTCTTCTCCAATGTCTGCCCACATTGTCAATACATTGACAATAACAAGTGAACATAATAAGCCTGTCAGAGATGAGAGTCCATAGAAGACCAGAAAGCTGCTCATCACTTGTGACATTATCATGAGGAGTGATGACTAATTCATTTCCAAAATTTACCCTTCGAAAAATCCACAGAGGCAGTATCCTAGATAGACTGAAAATAAAGAAACTATCTGCAGTTTACTGCATGTCATTGAGATACTTTGACTGAAGACTCATTTAACTATGTATCTTTGCTAGACTATGACTTGATGGTTTTAACTGCAGCTGTTCTTCTCCCCCGGAAACATGATTACCAAGATCTAGTGAGTGAAAGCCATAGATGGTGCTAAGCATCCTACAAAGTAAAGGACTTCTCCCAAAGCAAAAATATTATTTGAATTCCAACTGTCAGTAGAGTTCGAAGAAAGGTTCTGGAGACAGATAAGCAAAGATGACTTTCTTGACTAGCCTAACTTAGGAAACTACAAATTATTTTTAACAAAATTCTGTTGAATAATATAGAAAATTTGCATGATGCAGTTTTGTGTGACGCAAACAAAATGGTTTTAGTTTCAGGTAATAGACTTAAATTTTACTTCTTTGATATTATGAACAATGTGAACTTGCACCCATCTGTGCCTGAGGTGATTTACCTTTGAAATGGAGTATTAATGTTATCTATGTCCTGGATAAATGAGAGAAATAATAACATTATATCCCGGGTGCTTAGAAGCATGCCTTTCCAATGGAAAGAACAATACTGTATAGATATTGTCTAAAAATAAGGGAAAATAAATGAATAAATCTGAAATAAAGTGCCTTTTCTCCGAGGTTGCTTTCTCCCTTTTAATTGTAATGGTGAAATAAGAAAGATAAGTTGATTTTGGTCTGAGTAAAGAGTATAATAATTTTAAAATCTTGCATTTGTTTATTTTATACTAATGCAGCATGACTTTTAGATATTCATGTGTTTGTCAACTACAGCAGTCAGTGATGCAATGTTGTGGGCATGATTCTACCATATTTTCATATCTGCTGCCTGATTTAGACATGTCTTAATTGTTGAAAATTAAAGTCTTTCATATATAATATTTTTTACTTTTGTTTCATTGACTCAAGACTCTAATCCACCAAATAGTGGGATGTGGCATCGGATCTCTGTTCAATGCCTAGTGTACGTGTTTATTTGTTTCTTTATAGAAAGATCTTTTCTGTTGTTTTGAGGTTTTTTTATTTATTATATTTGTGTTTTAATTTTACATGGTCAGCCATGGGTTCCCCTGTCCTCCCCCCTCCCACCCCCGTCCCCACCTTCCCCCCAGCCCCTCCTTTCCATTCCCATCTCCTCCAGGGCCAAGACTCCCCTGGGGATTCATTTAAACCTGGTGGATTCAGTACAGGCAGGTCCAGTACCCTCCTTCCAGGCTGAGCAAAATGTCCCTGTGTGAGCTGGCTGTTTGGAACCTTGTTTTGAGGTTTTGTTTGTTTGTTGGTTGGTTGGTTTTGCCAGACAGGGTTTCTCTGTATAACAGCCCTAACTGTCCTGGAACTTGTTTTTGTAGACAATACTATCCTGAAACTCACAGAGATCCACCTGCCTCTGCCTCCTGAGTGCTAAGATTAAAGCAAAGCACCACCACACCCATCCTAGTAGAA
The DNA here is from genome assembly GCF_903995425.1 of Onychomys torridus. Lineage (NCBI taxonomy): Eukaryota > Metazoa > Chordata > Mammalia > Rodentia > Cricetidae > Onychomys > Onychomys torridus. Next base: position 4,151,151 of record NC_050457.1, on the reverse strand, counting down.
AGATCTTGAAGTCTATAAGGAAGCAAAAATGAATACACTCATCAGATTCTTTTATTAAATTTGCTGATCCATTCTTTCTGGAACTTCTTTCTTTCTCTATCTTTCACCTCTTCCATGTCCTTCATAACTAAGTCTTATGAGATGTTTCAGATTATTTTCTTATTATAAAGCTGAAAGAAAAATTAACAGTATAGCAACCAACAATGATAGTGTTTCACAGAACCATGTTCTCTTCTACCAGGACTTTAACATTCATTGGAAGTAAAAAACAAACAAACAAACAAAAAATCTGTTTCCTCTGCTGGAGGAATTAGACTCTGAAGAGATTGTTTTCATTCTCTTTGTTTATGATGATTTGTTAGCTCTCAAGTGTAGAAATAATTTTGTTGTTTACATTAATCTATGGTGGCAGTATTAACTTCACATCATACATAAATATAATTATTGATCATTACCAGCTGTAATTCAGTGTTAGAATTACAGATTTACATAATTGTGCTATTAAGTATAAACTTGAACTTCATATCTGGGGTCACAAATAACTGGAGGCAGTAGAAACAGAAATCTCTGATTATATGTCATTCATATTTTAATACATGCTGTTGCAATTTTGATCAGTGCTAATGTAAATATTTTTATGTACTTTACAGAAATGAGATGCTAATGCTTGGAAATTACAGCAATATTGATCTAGCTAATAAAATGCAACACATTAGTAAGGAGGGATATTTATTACATGTTTCAACCATAACTATACATCATTTGCCTAAGGAACATAAGCTCCATCAAGAGTGAAAAAAAATTGAACCAAATGCTAAGCATCTTCCCATTCACAATCATGGGCTTTCTGTTCAGATTTGTTGACATTAATGCAAATTCAAGAAGTGAAATGTCATTTTTAAAACATGCAAATATTCTTTGAAGATAAGGTTGTTACAGATAAAGTACTCCACAGTAGTCAAGCAACAAAGGAAACTGTGTTCAGGAATACCCCCTAAGACGTTCCAGATATCTGTTGTCTATCAATAAGTGGTCTTGATAAACTGTATGTTAAAAAGTTAATTTTTAATCTTACCATTCAGAGTTAAAGTGGCTTTCAAACCAAAAATACTTGGCAAGCACAGTTTCAAATGAAGCACATCAAAAAAAACCTCAGTAGATTCTGAGATTTTTTTCAAACCAAGCTGAAATTTATTTTTTTAATTCAATGGATTTCAATATGAAATTTTATCGTTTTTTATTTGTTTTTAACTGAATTTTATAAGACTTACTTTTTATGGTTCTGAATTGACCAAATGACAATTTCCATTTTGTTTCATCCAATCCAATTTCTAGCTCTTCTTTCAGGGAAGCTGATGTCCTTTTCTGTCATCCATGGCTATCAGACATGCATTTTGCTTTAAAGATTTTTAATTCTTCTTATTTATTCCTTAACAGCCTTTATGTGTGGGTTAGCTCTGTCCTTCTGCAGGAGCAGTGGCCCTTCAGATTTTAATGGAAGTTGTTTCTTTGAGCTATTCCTCTCCCACAGACTTAAGACATATCATGACTGTGTGGAGTATGCTTGTTTTGTCAGGTTTAAGGATTAAATTATAGCTTTCTCCTTTCTCAGCAGAAATAGAAGCCATTCTTCATGTAGCTATTTTTCCAACTTTTTAAACTTTGTTAGTTTGTAACTGTGTGTTACATAATTTGGATTTAGGATTTTAAAACATTTTGATTGAAACACTATTTGTAAGTATTTATGGGCTACAGTGAGACATTTGAAATAATGCTTGCTTTGACTAGTAATCAATATATATATATATATATATATATATATATATATATATATATATATATATACACATATATATAATTTTAAAGTTTGTCCTTGCAAACAATGCTTTTGTAAATGCCTCTGTAAGTGTTGCAGTAAAAACAGTGGTTATATTGAGATAATTATATTAGATTCCTATATAATAAAACCTTAGCAATGCATATTCTGAATTAAAGACATGCAGACTTTTAATTCTGTTATACTTTGCTAATTATTATTAAAAAATTGTTGGGGATACAAACTGCTGATGTCCTAAATGTGTTCTGTATGTAGGTATCAAATCCTGGGCCTCACACCTACTTAAGTAAGCACTCTATTTCCAAGCTTTGGCCCCTCAAAACTTTCCTGTTCTGATCTTCAAAATTAAAAAAAAAAAAAAATTACTCATTACATGGCTTCAAAGTTTGTGAGTGTAGTTAGAGTTTTCCTACCTGGCCTAGAGTCAGGACAAATCTCTCTCACCCGCCAGGCCCATAGACGCTCAGACCCAACCGAGAAAGCACACAGAAACTTATATTGCTTACAAACTGTATGGCTGTGGCAGGCTTCTTGTTATCTGCTTCTTCTATCTTAAATTAACACATTTTCCGTTAGTCTATACTTTGCCACATGGCTTGTGGCTTACCAGTGTCTTTACATGTTGCTTTTCATGGCGGCGGCTGGCGGTGTCTCTCCCCAGCCTTTTACTTCCCAGAATTCTCTTCTCTCTTGTCCCGCCTATACTTCCTGCCTGGCCACTGGCCAATCAGAACTTTATTTACACAGAGCAATATCCACAACATGTGAGCTAAGAAAGTCCTCTGTCAAAAACTGAAAATAAACTTACTCTTTCATTTTAGGATTTATTGCTACCTTTAAAAATGTTTTGCTAAAAGAATCATGCAATAATAATAGCACACCTGAGCATTTGGGATAAAATCAAGTTGCAAAAATAATGCAGTCACTGAAAGCTAGCCTCCTTAAAATAATTTATTAAAATGCCTACTTTTTCATATATTTGCATTGACTTCCTTAGTATATGTTTAATCTCCATGTTATATGTGTATACATATTCTCACTTTTTAAATTATCCTTGGCTACTCTCTTCTCAATATTTTCAGTTCTTTCTCAATAATACTACTTTACCAAGGTTCTGATATATCAAGAATTCTTATATAGCACTCCCTCAATATCCACTCTTTCCCTCACCAAGGCTTCAATTACCCAAGATCAACTACCATCTGAAAATATTAAATGGGGAAATTTTTAAATAAATAATTAAGATATTGTGAGGGATTCTGAGAAACAGAATAAAAATGTACACAATTGCATTGCATCATTCTTTCATATTTCATTATTTTTATCAGTGTGTCCAGTTGTGTATGCTATCCAACTATGACCCTTAGTCATCTTAATGATCAGAGTCATTGTTATGATATATATATTATATATAATTTTTCACTCAATCACCCAAAATGCAAATGTAGCAATAGTGACAATTTATATGTGTGAAAGTGGTACCATGGATTATTTCTTTTAAATGAAAATGTAAAAGTATGCCAAAAAGTTTGAACTTTTTGGCTGTGCTAGGATTTGAGGGCAGGGCCTTGCACATTCAAGGCAATACTCTACCACTGAAATATGTCCCCAGACCTAAATGATGTTTTTAAAAGAGAGAGATTCTGTAATCATATAACTTTTACTATGGCATATGGCCATAATTATTCTGTTTTAGTTTTAGTTATTATTTATTTCTCCCTATATCCATGTTTATTCTATTGATTAAAACAGTAAAGATAGCCTCAGGGTGGCATCAAATTGTGTCAGTGTCACAGTAATGAAGACAGAGTCTTGCTCTTGAATTAGTATGATCAAGAGCAAGTCCAAATTGGAATTTTCCAATTCTTGCCCTGGACCGCCTGTCTGTAGATTGTGGTTTATGTATGGCATATCTGACCCTGTTGCCTATGTTTGTGTGTGACCTGTCTTTTGTGTGTTTATCACAAAGGATTTCACTCTGTATTGGTGGAGTAACACAGAAAAGAGTATGGGAAAAGAACAAGGGTTTATTTTTACATAAATCTTTAAGAGTTTTCCAGGAAAAAAAAATACTTTATTGACCATAGTTGACCTAGAAAAGCCCTCAAAACTGCAAATTTTATATATTAGTGTATGTATTAATATGTACACACATGCTGCTTCTAACACTTATTGGATATATTGTTTTGTTGAAGGCTGCTTTGAACCTGTTGGGTGTATTTAGCAAGTGTTTATAACAACACACACAAACATTACTCTGGGTCAGCAGCATGGACGAGCACTTAAGTTACGATTGAAGTGATGTGTTTTGTGAAAGCTGATTCCATGGGAAATAGGGGGGATAGTAAGATTGATTACATTGTTCTCTTAAAGGTAGATGAAACTTGTTCAGGCTAAGTACACAGCAAAATAGCTAGTTAAGTACATGGTCATAAATGATTTCAAGGCAGAATATTAACTTGGCTACAGTGTCTGGAAAAAGTACAGCATCTTCCAAGGCATAGGGTGCTTTTTTGAAAGTATATCACTAAAGTGTCTATGTTAAACTTTGCAATAAATATGAATATATAGGCAAATATAACTTCTATAGGGCTCAGCAGTTCCAGGTATCAATAGGGGTCTTGAAATGTATCTTGGAGAGAGGGACTGCCATATAATCTTTTGTGTTCATGCATCCCAACTTTTCTCAAATCCAAAATGCATATATGTTTGTACTGATACAGCAGATTTCTAGTGTTTGCATTTTCCCTTTGCCATCAATACATGTCTGTTTACCTTGTTCTCAAAAGTTTTTTACAGCATGTGCATCCTGTATTAATTTTAATTCTATGTATCCCATTAGACTACTCAGGCTGTGTAGTGCTCCTCATGGTAGCTTAAATAATTGACATTATTTCATCATAGCTATGGAGGCTAGGAAGTTGAAGATCAAGGATCTAGTAATGTCTGCTTTCTGTTTAGGGTTCTTGTTTTCCATGTGCAGTGATTTGGCCTCTTAGTGTGCACTCATACTGTTATTCACAAATCACCCCCAGAGAGACCACCAAAGATGAGGGATATTCAGAATGTAACAGCAAAATTTATTGGAGGTGTGCAGAACAAGCTAGGCAGGGAACTTATAAAGATACTAATATTTTGTGGCTTGTGCCCCACCATCATGGCTACATTTCACTTTAATTTGTTGTTACAAGTCAAATCATACAGTGGACTATAGCTTTAAGACAAGAAAATTGAAGAACATTATTCCAAAGTATATTCATATTTTTGTTACTATTTTATTTTTATGGATAGACATGAACCTTTGCATTAATTTTTAATAAGCCTAATTAGAAATAATTCTACTATACATTAGTAATACTTTTAACAGTTTCATGGCAACATATCCAGGTTAAATTTGTAAAATCAGAAAATTGTATCGTTAAATGTCTGATAATTATGCTATATTTTCTCTTATACAATTTTATTACCTAATACTCCAAAAAAACATTGATATAGCAGTGATGACAGCTAGAGGACTTACTTTTTGTAATGGAGGAAAATGAAACTCAGAGAAATTGTCATTCAAGTATGTACATAAATCTAGTTTCAATGAAGAATAAATCAGTGTATTTTTAGTTATAACTCATTAGTCTCTCTCTTGGTGATGGGGTATTATACTTAGGAAGGAAAGAAAATGAATAGAAAATATGTGCAAATGGGTTTTAATTATATTTACAGGAACAAGGCTTGGGACTTTAAGTTTGCAACCTGTATTTTTTAGAAGGAAATTAATTTCCTCCTATTAAGAGAATGAGAAAGGCAGGATTATAGTTGGCTCACACTCTGGAGGCTGAGGCAGTGAGATCCTGATTCCATTCTAGTTGACTCTAATCAAGAGATTATATCTCAAGAACATAGAGAGGGAGAAAGAGAGACAGAGGGTGCGAGGGGAGGAAGAAGTAATTAGAAGGAAAGAAGGATGAAGGAATAAGAGTAAAAAGCTTCTTCACGTGTGAGATCCCCAATATCAAGTGCTTAGGATAGCTCTCTTTGAAGTCTATTTTAACCAAAATGTGTGTTTGGGTGGGATCATTTTTGTTGTTGTTGTTGTTTTGTTTTCTTCTCATCTTATTTCTATATTATTTTTATTCACTGACAGTTTCATACAGTTTTACAATGTATATTGATCATGTCTATCTACCACTATCTCCTTCCAATACCCCCCATTGTGCCCTTCTCTGGCTTTCTCCAAGTTTCATGTATTTTTATTTTTTATTAATGACACTCTTAGTGTAATTAGTGTTGTTCAGATGGATGTGAGTGGGAGGCGATCCTCTAGCACATGGGCAACCCACCATCCACATCCCCAGAACAGAGTGACTCTTTCTCAGCTCTCATCAACTGCCAATAGTTTCTCCATAGGGGTGGAGTCTATGACCCTTCTCCACACACACTGGGATTTTGATCATCTCTCTCTTGACTAGTTCTTGTTAAGGTACCTGCAAGAGTCTTGTCATGTCCAGAAGTTAGCTTTCTGCATCCTTTGCTGTGACAATCCCTGAGTATTGGATGGCGAGATGTTGGTGAAGATCAATCACCTACAGCTGAGTACTCAGTTATTTTACTGGGGACCTATTACCAGTTGTGAGTCTTCACATTAATCACTATTTATTGCAAAAAGAGCCTTCTTTTACCCAAGTAGAGAGCAGTAAAGATCTATGCATATAAGCATAAATATTTAGAATGAAGTGTTATAGCATGAACATTTGTCAAAATAGCAACAATAAGGTACCATCTTCAAAAGGGCCTGTGACATTCCCATCCATGGGTGTTTGATCAGGTTAAATGATCAGGCATGACACCCTCACCTGTGAAGCAGGCTGTCTTAATTATCAATATCTAAAGCAGTCAAGGCTAAGAGGAGTAAAACCTTATTTGATGCTAACCTTGTACTGCAGGATGCTTCTCCAAAGTGAACCAGTGACTTTTGTCCTGTTTTACATTCATTCTTGAGAAATTCTGACATAAGGAGATACCTAAGTTCCTAGAGCTCTGTTCCAAGCCTCTTTCCCAGAAATATTATGTCTAGTTATGCTTTTGTTTAGAACACCATGCCTGTTTGGGGCACAAACTCAGGGGAGAATGAGTTCCAGGTTCATTCAGCTCTGATGCAAGGGATATGCACAGATGAAACTGTGAGCACTTGACAACTTTCCAAAGCCCTGTTGGCCTGTCTCCCAAACCATACTCACCTGTTTATGTTTTCCTCATTGGCTATTTGTAGTAACTCCCAGTTCACATAATCAGAGTAGGGATTCTGTCTCTTCTGACTCAGAAAGCTTACAACCAAACTACAGTGAATGTGCTTCACAGTCACTAATTCTGTTCTTCAACTCAGAATGTTTCCTTAATGAGGGAAAGATTTTTAAATTTGTCTGCCATTCACTGAACAGTTAACAACCTTAGTTCTTGTGTGTCAATACCCGGTACTAAGTATACATAGAAATGAAAGTACAAAGTGGTCAGATGAGCCATTTGAGAAGCTACTGGAGAATCAAGGTAGCCATATAAAAGCAAAAAGCAAACACTGTTTTGATTCATTTCCAGTACACTCTTGGTGGAGATAGAATTTGAAATTATTAAATATGGGTAAAGAAAAATTCCTGTTCATGCTCCTTGCCACCGGAGGTACATGGGAGAGTTGGTCCTGCCCCTCACTGACTGCAGAACATGGGAGAATGGACCCTTCACCCACATCTCCTGTACAGCACACTAGAACTGACCCTCTTGGTGAGAACACAGGTGAGCTGGCCCTAAGGGAGAGCAGGAGAGCTGACCCTGCCACCCCTATTCTGCCATGTGGTGGTGTGCTTGAGGGAAGGATGCCCTCCTCTCCCCATTGCCACCCACTGCACCTTACCAACTGAAGCATTTGGGAGAGCAGGCCCTGCACCTTGCCTGGTGAAACAGCAGAGCTGGCCCTGCCTGGTGGTGTGAGGACAGGTGAGCCAGCCTAGGGGCTCTGAAAGCAGAACTAGCTCTGCTCATTGATGCCTACTGCAATGGGTGAACTAGCTGGGGCAATGCCGAAGAGTTTGCTGGTGGTGTCAATGAGGGGAAGCTGGTAGGTCAACCATGCCAGCTACCATCTAGGCACAGAACCAGGGCTATGAGTTGGCCTACCCCAACATCCAGCTCATCTATGAACTGCTGGAGCATGTGCAGGGGCCAGATCCAAGGCTATGACACAAGGCAATAGCAGGATATTCAAGAGGAGTACCACTGAGAGCCTAGTATGGATGTTGTAGATGCCAGAGGCCTTGAACTAGACCAATAACTTTTTGCAGTGAAAACTTACAAGTAAAGATATATAGACTAAAGCGAATACTGTGTGGCTCACTGTGTTATATTAGCTTCCTCACTGAGACTTATTTCCTTGTTGTATGTTAGTTGTGGGATTCCTCAAAGGTTTTCTAGTAAGATCTGAGCTTGCTTTACATAGCAAGGCTGCATTAGGGGATGGCTTGACCATATCCATGGTCACCAGGTGTTTGGGATGGTCTGCACTTGGCTGTGCTTGGGGGGGGGGGGGTTGCTCCACCCCTTGGAATTCCTTTAAAAGCCCTTTAATAGAGACTGAAGGGGCCATGGGTTTTTGACCCAAGCCTTTCCAAGTCTATCCTATGTGACTAACTGTCTCCTTCCTCTATATTTATATCTACATATTCATCATTTCTCCCTGCTTAAGAGTCCCTGGTGTAAATAAAAGTGGGGGCAGGCCCACTCAAATGGATCCAGAAACAGGGACCCTGGGACTTGGTGAAACTTGGGAGGAAAGCCACATGAGATGCATTTGGACTGTTCTGGTTTTGTTGTAAGAGTGAAGGTGGGGGGTTTTATCCTCAGGAGTGATAGTGAGGTAGTGAAATGCCAAGTTGAACAGTGAGGGCACGGCATAGATATATCTCTCTATCTGGGTTTCTTTATATTTCTCTCTTTCTTGAAATTCTATCTATAAAAATTAAAGAAAAATGTAAGGGAGTATAGTAATATAGTACAGAGTAAAGTAGAGTAGGAATATTGGGAAGAAAATTTAGAATTAAGACAAGCAACAAGACTGAGGAACTACATCCTTAATTTTCTAACTATGGGGCTAGGAACTCAAACTGGGAAGAGTCAGAGAAAAGAATTATCAAAGAGGAAAACTTATGAGGAGAAAAGATTCCTGTGGGAAGCTTTTGGCCTGTGAGAAGTTTAAGTCCCAAGCACTAGGGGAAATAATTTTCTCTGAGGTGAATACAGGTGAAATAAAACTTTTCACTCTGTTGATGCTGCTACTGTATGGAAACATAATACCATTAGAATTAGTTTTCCCTTGGCCAAAGATTAGAGAACAGAAGTTTTGAGGAATCTTGATGGTCTTTCTCTCTCAAAAACTGAAAAGCTTTCTTGGGAAATACTTAATCTCTCTCTAAAAAAAACTGAAGAGCTTTTCAGCTCTTTGCTTCTCAGAGATTTCTCTTTCTGTAAGAACAAAAATTAGATTCACTTGGAGAGATCAGTATGGGAGAATCAACCAATAATGGCTCTAGAAACAACAAACCTCTTAGAAAATAACAAAGCCTCTCTCCTAGTCTTCCCCAAGTCAGTAAAAACAGCAACCAGAAATCCCCCTGCTGCTAGAACCTAGCCATAGATGCCTGGGAAAATGCAGGTGGAAAGTCAAAGAGCCAACCAAGGCAGATTTGCTCCAACCAGAAAAGGCTGCTGATGTGAAGGAAGTAATGAAGCCAAGTCTTGGCCTCAGCTGCAGCTGCAGCTGTGGCATCAACAGCTCCGTGTTTGGGGAGGAGACAAGACAAAAATCTACCTGAAAGAGTTGTGAAAACACTTTATCTTAAGTACTTTCATTCTTTCACCAACCCGATAAAGGCAGAAGAGCATGCCCCAAGGGAATTTTGCTTTGGGCACAAAAGGGCCTTCCTGAATATGCACACACAGGCAGGTATGACTCAGTTCCAGTGACAATATCAAGAAAGAAATTCTGCTACAAACTGCAAAAATATACAAAATAGGATTGTAGCTGATTATGACAAAGCTAATACCTGGAAGTAGCCAAGGGCCTTCCAGAGGTCAAGCTGAGGCTCAAGGAGACTGGGTGATATTTGGCTTTTGATTATCAGCTGTTTCCTGCTATGAGTTTGTGTGCTATTGTAGTTTTTCCATCATTTATTAGGCACCATTTCCCCTCTACTAACGGAATATTTAGACAACCTGTGCACTGACAGCTATGCACAGCCAGAATCCCAGTTCAAGCCTCCCTGTAATTATCAGCATTGGCAGCATCTGGCCAGGACCATCCCCTGATAAGGAAAGTACCTTATCAGAGATACCTCTGTACTCTCTAAGTGCAGACTTAAGTGTCCAGACTACCCATTTGAGAAGGCCTGGTGGATATGCCAGTTAAGCTTAACTTCTTCATTTCCCAAACCTTACCTCAAGTTCCAGATCTCCCTTTAACTGTCACCAGAGGCATCTAGCTGTACACAGGTTGCCTAGCAACCAAGCACAATTTTCCCCCACCCTGCAGAAACACAGCAGATAGCTTGGACAAATAAGAGCCACAGGAAAAAAGAAGGCAGTTTTATTTTCTCCCATTGACCTAGCAACTTACAGATTCTTAACATTTTCTACCAATCATGTTTAAGAGTATGGTTTAGCACATAAGATCCCTCTTCTTAGATATTACCTGAATTTGCTCTTTAGTTAATTCATTTCCCCATTAGTCGCTTCCTTTTTGGGTTACAAATAATAATTAACAATTACTGCCCTTCTATGTGATTTTTATCATCACCCCTCCATTTGACCCTGGAAGCCTGGCTTTGCACTACCAAGGGATTACTGCTTGTAAATATATATACCTGGACTCCCTGGGCAAGGATAGAGAAGAAGATTTGGAAGAATAAATGACTAGATTAAGAACTCAGTGTGTTGAGCTTCTATTTCCCAAAAATAGTCCTTGCCATTTGTAGTTCTATCTCCTGAGCCCCTGAGATGTGTAATATTAAGGCTGGTCCATCTAATATTATACAAGACAATTCTAGCTCAGGAAGAACAGATATTCCCTGATCTCCTGTGTGGAAAAAGCAAAAGTAGGGAAACAAACCATCTAGTCAGAAACAGAAGTGTGGTGGACACAACGTGTGTTATGAGATCCTAGAGAGGACAAATGAAAATAATCAGAAGTTCTGCAATGAATGATTTCTGTGCAAATCTAAAAGCATGTATTCAGAAAGGAGTGACTGCATTTTAGATGGGGATCAAACTCTAGAATATCTAGTTATATTACAAAATAGAGTCATTGAACTTAAAAGTTCTCTACAAGAAAACAATGCTAGAATAGAATGCTTGCTTAGTGAATGCACTGATATTTGTGAGAATAAGAAAAATGTACCAAGTACTAAAGGTTAAAAAACTACCACTATAGTCTGAGTTAAATAACTCACAGTCAGAGTATATCACAGCTACTAGTAAATTTAGCATCAGAAGTTGAGAAACTAATGAAGGAAGTGAAAATACTAAATCATGAAAATGTTGAACCTCAGAGTAAGCTAATGAAGGCTGTGTTTCATGAAACAACATCTATGTTCTTGACTCCTTTGAACAGTAGCAGTTTTGGTGAACAAATAACCTTACCAGGAATATTGGACTAATAAAAACCTGTCAGAAACATCAGAATTGTTAAAAAGAACTCATGGCAAATTTAAAAAAATTAAGAAAGGGAAAAATTGAGAGTTTGGTGATGAGTGTGGAACAGAAGAATATCAGCTCCATTGAGAAGCTAAAAATAAATGGAACTTGGAGCCACACTGCTTTTGTCTGACTATCGGCAAATCAGTGCAGGCTTGAGATAGTTTCTAATAGCTGTGAAAGGAGTTTTTACTAAGAGCTTTACGGCAGCTCCTGAGATGAAGGTTTGCAGTAGGGCAAACCAAAAGTTCTGCTGTAACAGAAATATTTGTCTGAATTGTGGCACTGAGGGAGGTGTGATAAGTTTGTGTAAAGAGACAATGCCTAGTTAAAAGCCATCTGCTGCCAACCACATCTCTACCAAAATGGCTGAGAGAGTTTGGCAGAAAAGGTGACTTTGTGGGAGTGGTATTGTTCTCAGGGTGTTACATTCCCCTAGTGTTAAGTGTTACAACTCCATAGCAACAGAATTAACTAAATCCCAGGGTTGAGAGAGCCATTGCCAAATTAGGCTCTTGTTTCAAACTCTCCAGAACTTTAAGAATGATATCAAAGCTGACTATGAACTCTGAACTTTACTATAAACTCTGAACTTTAGAAATGGTTTGTGTACTTCTTGTCTTGTTAATAGTTTAGCTAATTGACCCTGTGCTTTTTCAATCTTGGTCTCAACAATTCATACTCTTACAGTCTCTCTTCTTTCTCAACAATTGAACTCCTGGGGCCTGGCCGAGGATCTCTGCATCCACTTCCATCAGTTATTGGATGAGAGTTCCAGCACGACCATTTGGGTGTTTGGCCATCTGATCATCAGACTAGGTCAGATCAGGCTTTCTCTTGACCTTTGTCAGTAGTCTACAGTGGATGTATCATTGTGGATTTCTGGGGACCTCTCTAACACTTTGCTTCTTCCTGTTCTCATGTGGTCTTCATTTATCATGGTCTGTTATTCCTTGTTCTCCCTTTCTGTTCTTGATCCAGCTGGGATCTCCTGCTCCCCTAAGCTCTCTTTCCCTCAAACCTTGCCCTTCATTACTTCCACTGTTACCCAGGTTGTTCATGTAGATCTCATCCATTTCTCTGTCATTGGGTGATCCCTGTGTCTTTCCTAGGGTCCCATTTTCTAGGTAGCCTCCCTGAAGTTGTGTAGCAGACTAATGGAAACACATGAATTATGAACCAGAAGCTGTGGAGCCCCCAACTTGATCAGGTCCTCTGGATAAGTGAGACAACTGAATAGCTTGAACTGTTTGGGAGGCACCCAGGCAGTGGGACCCGGACCTATCCTTAGTGCATGAGCTGGCTGTTTGGAACCTTAGGCTTACACAGGGACACTTTGCTCAGCCTGGAAGGAGGGGACTGGACCTGCCTGTACTGAATGCACCAGGTTGAATTGAATCCCCAGGGGAGTCTTGGCCCTGGAGGAGATGGGAATGGAGGGGAGAGGCTGGGGGTAAGGTGGGGGCGGGAGTGGGAGGGGGAAGGACAGGGGAACCCATGGCTGATGAGTAAAATTAAAACACAAATATAATAAATAAAAAGGAGAAAAAAAGTAAAAAAAATATAGTTTAGATAAGAGATCTCTTCTAAATGTTAGTTAAGAAATCTTTTCTAGATGTTTAGTTAAGAAATCTCTTCTAGGTGTTTGCTAATTTCTGCTAAGAGATTCTTTTTAGTGTGAGTTAGTTCTTTTAAGAGTCTTTCTAATAGTTCTATAGTTTTCTCTTAAATATAAGTTTGATAAATAGTACTTCTAAAAAATCTCTTCTAGATATATGCTAAAGCCTTTAAGATAGTTTTTTCGTGAATGTACATTTATAAAATAGTTATATGGTTTCCTTATGAATATAAGCTTGTAAGAAGTATAAATAAGTCTATGTTCAATGTGAGTTTGTGAAAAGTATAAATGTTAAATGTAAATCTAAATGTTTTATGTAAGCTTGCAAAAAGTATAAATATGTATAATGATAATAGTTCAGTTAAGAGAGTTGTAAATTGTAATGTTTATACTAGAATTATGTTGATATTAATGAACCACAGTTTGATTAAAGTTAAGGAAATCTTTAAGTTTGATGCAATTTATTCTGATGCATTTGCATTGAGGGTTTTGTGTTAGAAAAGGGCTTAGTATAGCTAAGGCTGTTATAGATATCTTAAGATCCATTCCAAAAAGGGTATTCCATCTTTATCATCCTCTACTCCCATAATGGGAATTGTGGCAGCTATGGAGATCACTGTGGATGGTTGTTAGTCCCATAGAAACCTAAGTTAAGCTAAGTACTCCGTCATGCCAGGGTCTGAGAGTCAAGGATGGGCAACTTTCTTGACAGCTTGCAGCCTAAGACAGCAATGCTGGATGGAAAGCATAGCTCCATCATGGTTAATGGAAGAAAAAATCAGGGAGAATGACCTAAGACATACCACAGTCTATCTGATGGCACCTGAGGAGCTCCTTAAAAAATTAAGAGAAGATACTTGTGGGAGCCCACAAGTGTTTTCTAGTGAGATCTGAGCTTGCTTTGTACACAGAGCTCCATTAGGGGATAGCTTGACCATGTACGTGGTCACCAGGTGTTTGGGATGGTCTACATTTGACTCTGCTGAGGGGAGGTCTTTTGTTTCACTTCTTGGCATTCCTTTAAAAGTCCTTTAGTAGAGACAGAGGGGGCTGGTGGGTTTTGACCAAGGCTCTTCCAAGACTATCCTATGTTTTTAACTGTCTCTCTCTGTATTTCTATCTAAATATTACTCACTTCTCCCTGCTCAAGATTACCCTTGAAAAAGTGGGGACTGGCTCCCCACAGTTAGTTTGTTTTTGTTTGGGGGGGTTTGTCTTTCTTTTAAAATTTTTTGGTGGGGGAGATTGCAAGAGCAGATATGAAAGGACAGGGAGATGAATCGGATCAGAATGCATGTTGTGAAATCCACACAGACACAATAATAATAAAGGGACCTGTCCTTGGTGTATGAGCTGGATTTTTGGAACCTATGGCCTATGCTGAGACACTTTGCTCAGCTTTGGTGCAGGGAGGAGGGGACTGGACCTGCCTCAACTGAATCTACCAAGCTGGGCTAACTCCCCAGGGGAGACCTTGCCTTGGAGGAGGTGGGACTGGGGAGTGGACTGGGAGGAGGGGTAGGGGTGGGAGGAAGAAGGATAGGGGAATCCGTGGCTGCTATGTAAAATTAAATTAATTATAAAATAAAAATATTTTTAAAAAAGATTTCTATAACACAAATTATCCTTTCTGTGAAGTGAAACAATCTTTGTACATGTAAATATGTATTACTAACACTGGTTAATAAAGAGCTGACTGGCCTACAGCTGGGAAAAGATTGGTTTGGAGAGCCAGATTAGGAGAATGCTGGGAAGAAGGGCAGAGTCTGAAGGGTCAAGAGCCAGATGCAGAGGAAACAGGACATGTAGAAAATGAGGTAACAAACCATGAGCCACAAGGAAGAACTTAGATAAGAAATATGGATTAATTTAAGTTGTAAGAGCTAGTTACTAACAAGCCTAAGCTATTGGCCAAGCAATTATAATGAACATTAAGTCTCTGTGTGGTTATTTGGGAGCTGGCTGATAGTCCTGATGAAAAACTCTGTCTACATATCTATAACACAAAACAGACATGAAATTGCATAGATAGAAATTATTTACTTTTTTTTTAGTCTCTGCATTTGAAAGTTTTATGTAATCATGTGGGTCTCAGTCACTTTGATTTTGGTTTGCATGATTTTAAGTAAGGTTCAGTGGAACATTTAATACACATATTTTAATGAACAGAGAAACAGAAAGAATCAAATACAGCATAATATATGAGAAAATACTGTTATCTTTGCTGCTTGTTTTTCTTTTGTTTGCTGATTCTTTTTAAAGGTGGAAGGGGAAAGAGAATGTGCCTAACTTTCTTAGCCATTTTTCTTCTCTCACCAGAGAGAAGATGAGCTACATCTATCTCAGCCCTCATGCTGACCTGTATCAAAAAAGCCACTGTATTTTTCCAGATTGTTTCTGTCTCTGTAGTATTTATAGAATTTCTCTAAACTAAATTCCAAATCACAGCCATGCCCTGTCCTCTGGAGTGGTTCAAACATTCAAGAATTTGCTGCCACTTTCTTTGCTTAAGATATGTTCTCTGCATCTTATCCATCTTGCATCTATAATGTATGTCACCACACGATACCTGCTCTTGCATCTATATTTTGTCTGCATATTACAAAGCCCTTGACAACTCTACAGGTTTTCTGACTTATTAAAATAAAAAAAAACATTTACTTAATTCTAATATTTAATTCAATTGCTCTTTTTGTCAGTAAATTTTCAGGATATTGTGTCAGATAATTATTGAAACCTCTTTTGTTCATGACTCATCAGTAACTATTCCAACCCTCTGCTATTTCAGTATAAATAATATTTTAGTTTGCTCACTATAATGCAAGGTACTCTAACTGATTTCTATCTACTTTGCTATCTAAAATTATGTCTTATAGAAGGTAAGTACTTAACAAATATTTTTTGGATAATGTTATAACTTTTCTATGTTTAAATATTTCTAAGTAAACTATAAGCCAGTTGAGTACAGACATTATATATTATTAATTTAAGAACTCTCTAAGATACTCAAATAAAAATAAGTAATTAATAATGCATGCTGAAGTTGTTTGCTTAAAATAATCAATGATTATTTCATAGTGTTTTGGAAATTTACTTCATTTACATTAAGTTTATGGGCTAAAGAAATGTTACTGAATTTTCTATCCTCATTAGTCTGAAGTATTGCTTCAACATGCTCTGATATGAAACTTTAGAAATAATACAGAAAGACCAGGTGGGGCTAACTGAATATGAGAGACCAAGAACCCTTCTAAGAAATTATTCAAGTCACCACTAAGATGCCATGATCAATATCTTATACTCAAAGATACAGTTTATCATAGGAGACACAATTTGTTGAAATGAAAAGAAAAAAAAATTTCCCTGTTCTTTCTTAGTTTATTAGCTTTGTGAAAATTTATGTGTGAGCTAAAATCTCTACTTAGTGAGTGAAGTTACTATCCAAGACTCTGAACCAAGATAATGTCACAACAATATAAATTATGATAAAATGTAACATCAGACATCACAAACCATGCAAAGGGTTGTTTAGTATTAACCTGATTTAATAGCTATGTGAATTGCTGTGTCTGTGTATTTAAAGTTTCCTCATTTGTAAATGGGCATAATGATGTAGACCTCTTCACAAGATCAGTGTGTCACTTAACTAATTAATACTGTAATTATAAAGTACTTAGAAAATATAATTCACTGTACAAATGCCAAGTGTTGTTATTAGAATCATTTGAGCACTCAGCTCATCTAGATTTAGTACTTCAGCAAGGCAAATAATTCTAAACAGTAAAAAGCTTCAACTATACATACTAATTAATCCAATCTAAGCATGTATTATGTATTGTAAATATACTCTGTTAAGTTGTGCTTTATTGTTAAGGCCACCACTAAAATCATCATGCCAAGATTGAGTTGAGTTCCCAAATATTTGCATAAAATGAATTCTATTTTGGCCTTTTGTACATTACAATTTATATATTGCATATATCATATAAATAATTTCTCTGTTGATTTGTTTGTTTATTTGACTTAATCTTGATAACCAGGAGTTCACTAATATTAATTCTTTAGTAAGAATACAAAGGAAAATTTGCATATTGTCTTTGTCTCTGTAGTAAAAGATTTGGGAAGAGCCAATATATGTTTAACTACCATCTATTATTTTAGCCTAATATTCATTATGGGACTAGAAATGCCCTAGAATAGAAAATGGAAATTTAATATATGCTTTAGATCATTTGATTTTGGCAGTGAGAGCAGCTTGTCCTAGAGTTGACAGGACCTTAGAAGTGGTAGACAGAACCCATATGTGATCCTTATCATAATAGTATATCAAAAGGTGAAAAAAATGATTAAATATGTATGTAAAGAGATTCTGTGGCTACTTCTTTGTGTTTGAATGAGTCAAAAAATAAAATGAACTGCTTACAGGTAATGTCATCTTATCAAATGCAGCCTAAAGTAAATCCTCTGTTTAGCTATTTAATGCCTTCTCAAAAGTACAAGATAACTGGTTGATAGGATCAATACCTACACCATTTTCTACCAGAATTCAGGGTATAGTTGCTGTCACTCAGTATGTGATACACATCACTCTGTGAAATAATATCCATCCTCTAAATTGTGAGGGTTCTGTTTCTTCCAGAGACCTGATAACATACAATACATCTGTCAATACCACCATTACTGCTACAACAACTACCACTAGAAAAGAAATGACACAACCTTTTCCTGTTTTTCTTATATTCCCAGATACTATTACAGAAAAAAAATTGTTAAATTGCTGATCACACTATGTTTCTTAGGGCAGATTAGATAAATATTCATATAATTTTCCATTGAAAACTATGCAGAGGCTGACAAATGAAACCACCAAACTTCTACTGCTGATTGTTTTTAGCCAAACTGTCCCATTGTACAAATGGCCACCTAATGGAAATGGTCACATCTCCACAGTCACACAGTAGACTCAGTAAGTGAAGCATCATGGTACACATGCTGAATGGCAAACTTCAAGGACTGAGACTTTGCCACATGTACTTGTCAGGCACTGGTCCATCAGGTATAATCTAAAGTCTGAATCATCACTATTAGTGAAAGCTAATCCTGTCACCATCTTGATGTACAAATAACATGTATTTCTGAGATTAAAAAGCAGCATAATGGGAAAGGTATTACAAAAAATCACATTTTAGGGAAATGAGATGTGATTTCTAAACAATAGAATCAGTAATTGATGGAATTCTCCTGGGAATATTCCATTGGTGTAGTGGAAGTTAAACATTTTAAAATGTATTTCTATGTCTCTTTATCAAATATACTCCTATCATCTTGTAATCTGTTCTTCAGAAACAGATTATAAAAGCATAAAAGGCTATTCTTATCAATAAAATGTGGAAACTATTGACATACATACATTTTTAAATAATTTTACAACTTAATTACAACAATAAGAACATCATCTATGAGTTTAATTCAGGATTGAAATCACAGAATTTTATTTTTCTACTTAGTTTTTTAAAAGCTAAATCAATATATTAGTCTTTTAGACATCTTAAACTCATTTAAAGGATGCCATAGATAACATTTTAATTTGAAATAAGGAAATATGAAATTACTTATACTTTTCTGGAATCTGACATCTCCACTGATGTTCATACACCTTAAATAATAAGTAATAGCCAAGGCATCTAAATAATAGTAATAATCAAATTTAGCTTCTAATGTGATGCCTACTCTAATAAAATGTAGAAACTGTCATGTAATGATGAATAGTATAATAATGTATTACCAATCTCCTCCTCTTTTTTCATCTAGTTAGTATTGTGGTGGTCTATTATTTGTGATAGGGATTTCAATGTTCCCCTACAGTGATATCTTGAATGAAAAATTACCTCTCTTTAGAAAATCAAACACTTTCCTGAATCCCTTTAGACACCTTCTAGCTGGCATTGTGTAGGAGTTATCTACTCTTCCATTACCAACTCAGTCCACTCTCCCAAAGATTAAGGACACAGTAAGGAATATAACCATTATGCCAGCACTTAGTGCCTAGTATTGTGGCTTGGGACTTCTAGAGCACAGGGAATCACTAGATTTTAGTCTCCAGCCTGAATGTATGCTATCAACTTTTTATCTCATTTAGATATCTTAGTTTACTATCTATCTGCCCACACAATGCCAGTTAGGAGATTAGAATCTAGTCCTGATGTTAGTTTCTTACACATTGTTAGGACAGATCAAATTTAAGTAGTTCTAGAGTTTGATTCCTACTTTCTCTAGCTCATTTCAAGGCTGTGTTCACATTATCACAATTACTCCTACCTCTATAGGTCTCAGGAAGTAGATGACAGTTGATATCTACCACAGGATGTAGTTAGAATTTTCCTGCCTGGCCCAGAGTCAGGACAAATCTCTCTTACCCGCCAGTCCCACAGTTGCTCAGACCCAAACAAGAAAGCACACAGAGACTTATATTGTTTAGAAACTGTATGGCCGTGGCAGGCTGCTTTTTATCTACCTTTTCTATCTTAAATTAACCCATTTCTGTTAGTCTATACTCTGCCACATGGCTTGCGGCTTACCAGTGTCTTTACATGTTGCTTCTCATGGCTGCAGCGGCTGGCGGTGTTCCTCTCCAACCTTCTACTTCCCAGAATTCTCTTCTCTCTTGTCCCGCCTATACTTCCTGCCTGGCCACTGGCCAATCAGAACTTTATTTACACAGAGCAATATCCATAGCACTTCCCCTTTTCTTTTTTTTTTTTAAGGAAGGTTTTAACTTTTACATAGTACAATTACATATAACAAAACAATTATCAAGCAAGAATTATAGTTACAACATTAAAGAAGATATCCTATCTATCTTATATTTGTGAGTCTAAGGTTTTATATCTAACTTATCTTTTATCATAACTGAGGAAATTATAACTATCTAGTCTTCAACCACATCAAAGACCTCAGAAGGATATAATATTACCTGAGAACCGGGAGAAGGATGCAAGCAACTTTCGGGAGTCTTGCAGGGTAGACAGAGACAGCTGGCAGTCTGGACAGTCACCTAATGTTCCTTTGTAAAGTTGGAGCATTTGTCTTCAGCTCTCAAGGCTAGAGTCTCTCAGTCACTTCTCTCAGTGTCCTGTAGAATGTCTGGCAGTTTCCTCTGCGAAGCAGGAACCTGAAGGACCATTTTGTCAAACAAAGTTCAGTGGTCACCTTTCTATGGGTCCTGCATGTCCAGTCGATCAAGCAGTCCAGGCAAGAACAGTTTCTTGTCCAAATGGCTATTTTTGCCAAGGTGAAGATAAACTCCATATGAAGTGTCTTCAATGCCCATCCTCCTCTCTGAAGTAAAATGGTGCTGCCAGGAGCAGACATGTCTCACTGTCCAGAAAGTCTAAATTTTAAAAATATTTTAAATGCCATATTCTGAAGGTCTTTGAAGTATTTGAAGATTACCTATCTATCTGAAATATCTCTATGTATACCTAGAAGACTTAACTAAAATGGCTATGAGTATGATTATCACAGATGATTAATTATTAATCTATTTTTAATTATCCATTACAATTTTAAATGAGCTATACAAACACAATACCTTAAACACGAGTAGAAATATATACACAGTATAACAAAATTAACTTTAAGTTTGTATCAATACACTAAAATCTGTACCAATGTAAAACATTTTAAATGAGTTGTTGCTCTTTAGAAGTAAGTTCATTAATCTACCCTTTCATCCTATCATATCTATATCATATCCCCTTTTTATCTTTAGAAAGACATTGCATTTATAATCAACCTGTTTTAAATAAAATAGTGGTTTTTCTCTGTCCCACACCAGAGGGCTCTTTTGATTTGGGACACAAGAATCTCTTAACCTTTTCTTTTAGCAACATGTCTGGGTTTCAAGAAGGAGTGAGCCAATTCCATCTCCAAAGCCAGCTTGATAATTTTGGGAATGTGGACGTAGTTTCTCTTACTACTTCCTGCTGGAGGGGAGCGCTGCATCTTATGGGGACACAAAGAAAATTTTAGGATTATGGAGTAGTCCATTAGGGTGAACCTCTGAGCCAGTTGCCTTGAAACCAGTCTGGATGTTGGATCATCTGGGCCATGGTGTCATCTGAGACCTTTCAGGTGGTCTTGGATGATCAAACCTGATGTATCTTAATCTGGAACAAATCCACAGCCTCTGGCTTTCTGTGGAAACAAAAGCAGAGACTCTTTTCCAAAGCAACATATCCTTATATCCAAATTTTGAAGTCAAGGTACCTTTAAAATTTACATATTTGTTTAACTCAACAGCTTTTATGATCAAATCTTTTTCTGTGGTTAAAAATCCCAAAGACAACACAAACCAGATTCTCTGTGTAATATCCATCTTTGTAAGACTGAAATGCTGCTGTGGCTGCTGGCTCTGCCCACCTCAGCTTCCCAACATGGTGGTGGTACAGTTTTCCACCAGCTCTGGGTCTGGAGCCATGTATACCATCAACTATCAGAAGCAGTTCTATCAAAGCAGTGCATAGCCCAGAAACCTTTTTTTTTCTTTTCTTAAACTAGCAAAGGCTAAATCCACCATTCAGCAGAGTAAAGTGCCACTTGTAGATTCCTCATTCCCGCTGCACTGCAGGTCAGACGCACATGCCAGGAACCCGCCATAGTAGCTCAAACCTGCAGGCTGCTGCTAACTTGAGAGAGACAACTAGGAAGCTGTTTTTAGCTCCGTCTTAGAATCTTTTTTCTCAGGTTTTAGGTGGAAAATCTTGCCAACACATTGGGCGCCATTTGTAGTTAGAGTTTTCCTACCTGGCCCAGAGTCAGGACAAATCTCTCTTACCCGCCAGTCCCACAGTCGCTCAGACCCAAACAAGAAAGCACACAGAGACTTATATTGCTTACAAACTGTATGGCTGTGGCAGGCTGCTTTTTATCTACCTTTTCTATCTTAAATTAACCCATATCTGTTAGTCTATACTTTGCCACATGGCTTGCGGCTTACCAGTGTCTTTACATGTTGCTTCTCATGGCTGCAGCGGCTGGCGGTGTCCCTCTCCAACCTCTACTTCCCAGAATTCTCTTCTCTCTTGTCCCGCCTATACTTCCTGCCTGGCCACTGGCCAATCAGAACTTTATTTACACAGAGCGATATCCACAGCAACAGGAGGCAATGTTACAAGTGAAAAAAGGATGTAAGAATGTGAAGAAAACTAAAATGGTCTCAGCCTTCTTGGAAGTCATTGACTGGCATCAGGATAATAGTCTATTCTATGGGGCACAATTCCTCTTTGAAACCAAATATCATTAAATTATAAAAAAATAAAATAAAGCTATCAATTGGTACTTGGTAAGTCTATTTCACCCACTCTCAGCATTCCTTATTTGCCTGTAGTTCTTTGTGGAGTGCTGAGACTTCTGGGCTTCTCCACCAATGCACACTTCATTTTGGCATGTCAGTTGTTGTTGACCTTGTTCTGCTCATGTTTAATCAGTCATGTTGGTGACTATCCACTACCAAATGGTCAGTCCTGCAAACATTCATACAAATAACACTATACAGGAATATATATGTACTACATGTAATCAGATTTTTTCTTTGGGTAGCCAACTCCCAAATAACAACACAGACACTTATTATTAATTATGAAAACTTTGCCTTAGCTTAGACTTGTCCCACTAGCTCTTATAACTTAAATTAACCAATTTATATTAATCTACATTTTGCCTTGTGACTTTTCACCTCTCTTCCACATTGCATCTTTGGTTTCCTCTCCATGTCCTATGGCATCTCTCCTGCCAGATTCACCTTCTGTTCTCTCTCTGCCTGGAAGTCCCACCTAACCTCTTCCTGCCTATCTTTTGGCTAGTCAGCTCTTTATTAAGCCAATCAAAAGGCACCTTGACAAAGAACATCTTCACAATGTACAAAATGATTGTTCCACAACACATACATGTACATATATATGTAACAAAAATATGAAGATAATGAATTTGAAAGAGAGCAAGGAGGGTTTTGGGAGAATAAAGGGAAAGGAGAAATGATGTAATTACATTGTAATCTTAAATATAAAAGAAATAGCTGAAAAGAAAAAGGATATCAGTGTAATGGTTTCTTTTTATCTTTTACATTCACTC
The DNA here is from genome assembly GCF_903995425.1 of Onychomys torridus. Lineage (NCBI taxonomy): Eukaryota > Metazoa > Chordata > Mammalia > Rodentia > Cricetidae > Onychomys > Onychomys torridus. The sequence continues at coordinate 4,127,836 of NC_050457.1, read as the reverse complement.
AGTATACATATCAAGTATTGAACAGAACTTTGATTTTTTTCTTTCAAAAGTACGCATGAATCCTCTGAATATCATGGAAGGAATGCTAACATATCCTTGGGCAAACATCTTTTAGACTGCTAACATGACCTAATACTACTTAAAATGCAACCAGCTTCTAAATTCATGCTTTTCCTCAGGCATATTCTTTGTAGAAGGAGACACTGATGCCTTCCGAATGGTGTAAGATGTGACTTTGTTTCTTTCTCCTCAGTGAAGATTTATGATGTAAACACCATGGTTTTTCTGTTTTTCTCTTCCTTGCATTTCTATGATAACTAATAAATCCCAGTTGCCACTCTTTCTCCAAACAGCAGTAAGAATCATTCTAGTCACCCAGCTATCGCAAACTAGAGCTAGGAGTGCTGTAATGAGTGAGATAAGCTACTTATTATGACTTGATCCTCTCTCATCTCACCTTTAGACACTTACACTATTTAAATTGGGTTCCTCCAGATAATGGGGAAACAGTACTTCTAATAAGTATAACAAAAATAAATGCCATATGAAATTCTTTACAGAATATTAATTTTTAAAAGAAGGTCTAAAATTCTAGAAGCTCCACATGTATTAATGAGGTAATTTTAAAGGGGAGAAAAGCAGGAGCCCACAGAGACTGAACCTACAACCAGAGAGCCTGTGTGAGAGTGACCTAAGCTGTCTGCAAATACATTGCAGTTGTGTAGATCTGTGTTCTTGTGGACTCCTAACTGGGAGAAGGGATTATTTCTCTTTTTTCTGGTTTTTAGACCCTTTTCCTCATACTGAGCTGCCTCATCTAGCCTTCATATGAGGAAGGTGCCTAGTCTTACTACAGTTTATATGACATGTTTGGTTTATATCTATGAGAGGCCTGCCCTTTTTAGGAGAGAAATGAAGTGGACAGGGGACAGGAAGAGTTGGAGGAGGTACTGGGAGGAGAATAGTGAGGGGAAACTGAGGTCAGGTCATAAAAAATTAAATAAATAAATAAAATGAAAATTAGAGAATAGAGTTTCAGAGAAGCTGCTGGTTGTGCTGAGTGGTAAAACCAGCATCTAAGCTCATACCTGAATGACTCATTGGTTTATGATTCTAGTTTAGTAAAGAGCATTTTATGTCTAACACTCTTTGTCTCTGGATGTTACCATAGTCTATGAGTTTATCTTATGAAGAATCTATGCTGGGTGTAAAATCGGCAATAATCTAAAACTTTTGTGAACATTTAATTGACTTAACAATTACTTAGCATTTATTCCCTTTTCATAACATTTCAAGATGAGGGTTTATTATAGTAAAGAGATGAGAGAAAAGGGGAAAGAGGGAGCCAAGATTGGGAATCATCTAATAAATAAATCAATGAAACTTTACTAGAATTTTTAATCTCCAAGTTGCTGAGCAAGAAGACTAATACAAGGTAATAAATGCCATAGGTCTGGTTTGTTTATTAATATAAATTATTACCTAAAATGAAAGGGCATTAAGGAAATAATAAGCTCATTAAGTACTTATAAAATATTTGTAAATATCAATAAGAACATTTGGTGTAGTGTTTATGAAGCTGAAGTGCACATTAAAAGTTAATAGAGCAGATGACTAGAAAAAGTGTCCTGAGGTCCACTAAATTTACAAAATCTTAATATATATACAGTTTGTTTTCCTCTCTTTTCCCCTCTGTACTGGCCAGTTTTGTGTGTCAACTTGACACGAGCTAGAGTCAGCAGAGAAAGGAGCCTCTGCTGAGGAAATGCCTCCTTGAGATTCAGCTGTAAGGCATGTTCTCATTTAGTGATAAGTGGGGGAGAGCCCAGCCCATGGTGGGTGTGCCATCCCTGGGCTGGTGGTCCTGGGTTCAATAAGAAATTGGGCTGAGCAAACCATGGGGAGCAAGCCAGTAAGCAGCTTCCCTCCATGTCCTCTGCATCAGCTCCTGTCTCCAGGATCCCTGCGCTGTTTTAATACCTGTCCTGGCTTCCTTCAGTGATGGGATACAATGTAGTAGTGTAAGACAAATAATTCCTTTCCTCCCCAATTTGCTATTGGGTTATGGTGTTACCTTGCAGCAATAGAAACCTTAACTGAGACAAAGCTCTCACTTTGGTTCTTGGTTTTGCTGCAACCCCTTTCTTCTTCCCTTCCTCCTTTCTTCTTTTTTTTTCTTCTCCCTCTATGCCTCAAGTGTAGAATACTACTTTAAGATGTGTTACATTTGTTCATGCTGCGGAATACTTCCTTATTGATGCAAATATGTGTTGCATTTGTTTATGTTGCATTTGTTTAACTCTTTGAAGCTGCATTATTTTGCCTGTCTAAAACACCTGATGGTCTAATAAAGAGCTGAACAGCCAATACAAAGGCCAGATACAATAAGTAGAAGGAGAAATCTGGGAGAGGGAAAAAGGAGGAGGAGAAGAGAAAGGAGAGAGGGATGCTAGGTGCCAGCCATACTCACACAGCCAGCCATGGAGTAAGAGTGAAAGTAAGATTTACAGAAGTAGGAGAAATGTAAAAGCCCTGAGGCAAAAGATAGATGGGATAATTTAAAGTTAAGTAAAGCTGGCAAGAAACAAGCAAAGCTAAAGCCAGTCATTTGTAATTAAGAATAAGCTTCCATGTGTGATTTATTTGAGTGCTGAGTGGCGGGGCCTCCAAGAAGCAAAAAGTAAAAAGCTTGAGAGTAAAAACCAACAGTACCACCTCAACTTGCACAGTTTTGGGATTGACATGAGTGGGTATCTGAGAATGAAGAAACACACACACACACACACACACACACACACACACACACACACACACACAAGCTGGAATCAGAGAGGGCCATGCACTGCACTCTGGTGCAGACACAGCAGTAACCAGAAAACTCATCATGTTTATTACACACAACATGAAAAATGATACAGTTTAGCTAATCTCTGTAGGGTCCATAGGAGAGCAGTCTCAGGCTGCAGTCGTCTAGAAAAAGGAAGCTTCTATTGATACTTTATGCAAACACTGTCAACATCTGTACTTGGACCAGAAGAAGTCTTTGCCCTTCCCCTGAGCCTGGGTCAGGAAAACCTTGCCATTACTATGGATGTTAGGTATTGGCATCCTTGGCATGACTATGATCATGTCAACAATACATATTTGTTTAGGACTTCAACTACTCCTCCCATCTCTCCTTCTCTATCCTTTCTTTCATTTTCACTTCTTTCTTCTTTCTCTATTCCAATATAGTCTTGATTATTCAGGAAATTTGATAAATACCAGATTATGAAGTTATGCATATTATTCTTAACTTTTCTTTTATGTGTCTGACTGTTTTATCTGCATGAACCACTTGCCTGCCTTGGAGGCTAGAAGATGGTGATGGATCTCCTGGAGCTGGAATTACAGAGATACCATGTTGGTGCTTGGAAATGAAACTGTGTTCTCTGTGATAGCATCCAGTACCCTTAACCACTGAGACATCTCTCCAGCCCACAGATGCCTGTTTTTCCTAGGCATAGAACAATGATAATTTTTTCTTGGTATTTATCACTCAATAAAGCTTCTTTATAAAATGTGATTTTATAGTCATGGAAATTAATTTGTTGAGGAAATTTATGAGTGAACATAAGGGAAAGTAAAGTCAAGGTTTACTAATATGAATATGTAATTAAATGCCTAGTTAATATTTTGTCCAGAATTTAGCAGCCTAGAACATGTTTAACTCAGTGGTAAGAAGTAGTGATGAGGCATCTAACTGTCAAGCCATTCAATACTCAGTGTTCTGAGTGTTTTGATATCTGAGAAAATAATGTTTTAACCTGAATTCCCCAGAATACCTCAGTTTTGCATGAAAGTATTTAGGAAACAGAAGAGGGGTTGCTTTTGCTTAGTTATTTCTACACAATTAAAGTTGAAAATATTCTGACAAATTTTCTGTGAACATGGATCATATATGTTATGAATTATTAGAGAGATATGCAGAGTCCCCAAAACATTGCATGAAACCACCTTTGCAGAACTCCTACATAATTGTTGAACAATTTATTTATTAGCTACCAGATTAAAAATGCATTAAACAACCTATACACACCCTTAATCTTGTAATTTATATAAATATGCGGAAGTATACACTAGTATTTCACCCCAGAAAACATTATTTAAATAATTTTTGCTATTGCAAGTAAAATTGAGGTTACCTGTGAGACATACCTCTGTATATCAAGTTAAGTTCTGTTGAAGTGGAACTGTGCTTAAAAATCAAAGTGAATGTAGACACATTCATCAGAAATATCACTTATAAAATATACTATAAAGTACTAGGGAGAACATCTATAAATTATGAATGTGAAATCTGAAAACCTTATATAGCAAGAATACAGTCCTTTAAAAAAGAAGCTGTGAGCACAAGCATTGGTAAATACATCCTGCAGGGTACCAAAGGTTATGAGGCTTTGTTCCCAGAATGTGTGAATTATTTACATGGAAACCCATGTCCAAGAGTACTGGCAGCACATGAGGAGGGGAGCTTTATCCTTAGCAAACGGAGATAACAGAAGAATGTGATTTCAGTCCATTCCAACATTCTAAGCGTAGGTAATTTCTGAAGCAAACATTGATGAACTGGATTAAAGAAATGATCACAACATGGATTTTTCTTCCCTTTAATTCTAAAAGTCATCATAGAACATAGAAATAAAGCCTAGCGGTTGTTATTTCTAAACTGTGTGCAGGGTGGAGGAATAAGTTCAGTGATACAGTACTGGCTTCACAGGCACAGGGACTTGAGGATTCATCAGCAGGACTCCCAGGTGTTAGAGGAAGCAGAGACAGGTGGTTTATGGGGCTCCTTTGTCAGCCAGTCTAATTGAAATAGTGAGCTCTGGATTCAGAGAGAGACCTTTTCTCAAAAATTAAGGTGGGAAGCAATTAAAAAAAAAAAAAAAACTTAATCTAAAGTTAAACTCTTCCTTCCAAAAGTGCACAGGGAGGTACACTTACACACACACACACACACACACACACACACACACACACACACACATTTGAGGGCTTTAAGGCAAACTTTGTCAATTTGAAACCTTACCCTTTAAATAACGAAAAGAAAATGAGCATTCTGAGACACTACCACCAAATACTCTGGTGAAATTTAATTTTAAAACACACAAACATCATTCAAGGAAAATTCCTGCTGTAAACACTAGAATGTTCCCTTAATGCTGTCTTATTGCTTTGCCACGTGAAGGTGGCACTTGAAGCCAATTTTTAAAAGCTGTATCCACACAAAGTTCCACATGTTTGTCTCCAGCTATAATCTAACATTAATTCAGTATTTAGCAGATTTTCACCTCAAAAAAATAAAATCTCCTAAAATACAGATGTCCAAGAGTTTAATCTTTTTTTGTGTACTTTAAATATGTCTACCAAATAGATAACAAAATAATAAACATAGATAGATAGATAGATAAATAGATAGATGATAGATAGATAGATAGATAGATAGATAGATAGATAGATGATAGATAGATAGACAGGCAAACAGACAAACAGATGATGGACAGACAGGTAGATAAATCCATTTCACAAGCTTCTATTCTGCAGAACATTTAGGGACCTCACAACTGAAAGCGTTAAAGTTACAAAGTGATTCCTACCCCTTGTAGTAAGAGGTAACAAACCCCGAAGAGCTTCAACCATGGAAACATAGCACCAGACTTTCAACATACATTTTTAGAAATAAAACATACAAACATACATGAAAAGAAGTAAGATTAGCAAAATATTGCTTCCAAGCCTTAACTATTGGCCACTAGATTATGATATATAAATTAAAATAGCAGATTCTTAGGATGTGTTGCATCAGTGACCCTATGTTCATTCTTACAAAATCAATTGAAGGCCATTTACTATAACGAAGTCATTTTGCTTTGGTAATTTTTGTGTGTTATTGAACTTCAGCAGCAGAGTGGGTATTGGCTGTTGGTTTATTTTGACTTTTAACAGAAGCCATGAATTCACATTAGTATCATGTATAGAAATTTAAAGTCATTTTATGAGTTAAAATAAATAAGTAAATGAACAATATATTCATTTATCATTAATCCAATATTTATGCTTTGAGCAAATTAAAATAGTATTATAAACTTAAGATTATGTTTTTGGTGGTATTGTCCTAAAATATTGAGATAGTGGATTTAGAACATAAAATTTGAATCATCTTCATCAATTAAATTTTATATATAAATAATATACAGCATAATTTTTATCTCTTTTTTCCTCATATTACATATTGGTTTTTAAAATGTCAGCTCTGAAAATATTTATGAAATTAAATAGCTCATGGTTAATGTTATATTTCATATACAAAATGAGTAGTTTCATATCTAAAAACTAAATAATGTTTAGTTGGGCTTTAGTGTGCTTTCTTTCTTTTTCTGTTTTTTGTTTGTTTTTGAAAATTGCTCACAGTGTGTCCCAGGCTAAACTGAAATTCATTATGATCCTTTCTCTGCCTCCTCTAGGCTGGTATTCCTAACATGCAGGCATCTATGCTATCTTGGAAGGTCTGAATTACTTCTTTTTTGCAAATAAGGCAGCTATAATTCAAGTTTTTGAAAGCAAACATTTTAAAAATCAAGAAATATGACATACAAATTACTCAGTGTTTTCATATAATGAAAATGTAATGCTCTGATTCAGTTTGTCTATTGTTCTATCTTTAAAAATGGCTTGGGAAGGAATATATACAAATTTTTATAAGTTAAGGTTACAATTCCTAAAAAAAGGAGTTGACTTTTTAAAATAGATTTCCATATCAAGTACAAACCATGAGTTTTAATGAGAAAAGTGACTGAAATTTAATCAGAATCTAAAGAATAACAGATTTGTAGCTATTTGATCTAACTTTTACCTTGGTTCCAGAGTATGCAATCAAGGTGGTCTGTTATTCTCAAACCAACCATTTACTTGCTTTACCTTAATATAGAACCCAAACACAATTTTTGTTATCTTTTTATTAAGAATTTTTTATTCATTTTACATACCAATCACAGATCCCCTTCTTCCCTCCTCCTGCCCCTCTAACCTCTCCCCCTGAACCCATCCCCATCCCTCCTACAAGAAGGTAAAGCCTCCCATGGGGAGTCAGCAGAGCCTGGTACATTCAGTTGTGGCAGGTCCAAGCACCTCCCCTTGCCTCAAGGCTGTGTGAGGCGTCCCACCATAGGTAATGGGGTCCAAAAGGCCAGCTTCTACATCAGGGGTGGATCCTGAGCACCTACTAGTTTGGTTTGGTTATCTCTGTAGGTTTCCCCATCATGATATTGATGCCCCTTGCTCATAGAATCCCTCTTCTCTCTCTTCGACTGGACTCTCTGTGTTCTGCTTGGTGTTTGGCTATTGATCTCTGCATCTGCTTCTATCAGTTATTAGCAAAGGCTCTATGATGACAGTTAGGGTATTCACTGATCTGATTACTGGGGTAAGCCAGTTTAGGCCCCTTCTCCACTATTGTTAGTAGTCTATTGGATCATCCTTGTGGATTCCTGGGAACTTCCCTAGCACCTGATTTCTCCCTATCTCCATGATGTCCCCCTCTATCATGGTATCTCTTTCATTGCTCTCCCACTCCATTCCTGTTGCAGCTAGATGCCCCTCAATCAAAGAATGGATAAAGAAAATGTGGTACATATACACAACAGAGTACTACTCAGCAGTTAAAAAAAAAAAATGACATGAAGAAATTTGCAGGCAAATGGACGGAACTACAAAATATCATCCTGAGTGAGGTAACCCAGACTCAGAAGGACAAACATGGTAGGTACTCACTCATAAGTGGATACTGGATGTAAAACAACAGATAACCAGACTGTAACCCACAGCTCCAGAGAAGCTAGCAAACAAGGAGGACCCTCAGAGGGACACATGGATTGCCCTGGGAAGGGGAAATAGATGAGATCTCGATGAGTAAACTGGGGATGAAAGGGGGCAATGGAAGGTAGGGGATGGGGAATGAGAACATATGGGAATGGGGTGGTCAATTTTTGTTATCTTTAAATCAATAATATTTATTATCTTTCCCCAGGAATAAATTCTTACCCCAGCAGTGGAGATAAAAATTCACATGTACTAGTTCAATACATTATCCCATATTCAAGTAATATGCCACCTTAATTCAAATATCAGTGGAAAACCTCATGATTTCTAAAATGAGACATGTGAGGGAACATAAACTAAAAGCACAGACTCTCTGTCACTGACTAATTGACTTATCCATCAACTATTAACTGAGTATTCACTACATCTCAGGAATACAAGAGCGGAAATAGTGTTGGCAAGCGAGTAGCAATGGAGGCAGAAGACTCTCCTGGTATAGTTTTCGTTCCATCTCAGAGAAAGCCATGCTACAGATGATCAGTCCTCATAATACGCAGGCAGCCTTCTTCTATCAGAAAACCTGCAACTGAGCAGCCTGTGGATCAGCGTAGGAGCTAATCTTAAGAAATCCATGGTAGGATTGGTGTTCTTACTAAATAAAGTGAAGAGAGATTTAGGAATAATGGTTTTGTTCTAGACTGACTGTTTTCATTAAGTAGGTGCATTGAATGACTAGACATCCCAATAAGTCTTCCTTGAAAACAAAAGGTTTATAGTATGATCACTGAATATTCACACATCTAATTGCATAAACCCTTTATCAAAAGCCTCCAGGTTATTCTATTATTATTTTTTTTAATTTCAGGGGATATGTGTGTGATTGTTGTATAAAATCAAGTAAATAGTCATTAACATAAAAATGTAATTTTAACAATTTTTTTTGCTATTTATATAGGAAAGCCTGTTCATTTTCTAGAAAGTAAATGAAAAGTATAGATTTCATAATGTCACAATAATTTCAAAAACATTGTTGTTTGAACTTAAATTAGAACAAGTAGTTCCCTTTATTTGCTTTCAAGAAGTATTGAAAATATTCAATAGATTATCTATCTTCACTTTGAGAAATTTAGATATCTTTTTTAACACTAAAATTCAACCCTAATCTAAATTATCAGGAGCTAATGATGTATTCAAATCTGACATCAATTGGGTATAACAACAATAAAATTTTTATTATAAATTTGAAATAACTAATAAGTGAATAAATAAATAAATACATTCTTATTCACTTGTTTGGTGAGTGACAGGAAAGGATTTTACAATGTACATTTCTCAGTGCTCTTTCTAATGTGAAAGTTCTCAGAAGCTTTATATCCAATACAAAGGCAAGGTTATTTTCTGCATATGAGTCAGATAATTAGAAATGACTTCTAACTCCAGTTAGAGAACGGCATCAATTCTCTAACATGAAGGGCTTGTTCCTTTCTGCTCATGGGTTATCTTAAAAGCAATTAAAATAAATAAGGAATGTCTGCAGGACAAGTTTACATAATGTGTCCGAGTAATAGTTTTCAGAGATAATGTTCAGCTTAGAATACAGAGATAATGGCACAGTCCCATTGGACCATTGGTTCTATACCCTCACCTCATATTGTGGTGAACACCAACTATAAAATTATTTTCACTGCTACTTCACAACTGTGACTTTGCTACTGTGATGAATCATAATGTAAATGTCTGTTTTTCCAATTGTCTTAGGTGACCCCTGTGAAAAGGGCACAGGGACAAATAGCCAAACTAGTGGAAATGCATGAACTGTGAACCAATGGCTGAGGAGCCCCCATGGAACTGGACTAGGCCCTCTGGATAAGTGAGACAGTTGATTAGCTTCAACTGTTTGGGAGGCCCCCAGGCAGTGGAGCCAGGACCTGTCCTTGGTGCATAAGCTGGCTTTTTGGAGCCTGGGACCCAAGCTGGGACACTTTGCTCAGCCTTGGTTTATGGAGGAAGAGACTGGACCTGCCTCCACTGAGTCTACCAGGCTGGGCTGACTCCCCAGGGGAGAAACCTTGCCTTGAAGGAGGGGGGAATGGGGGAATGGATTGGGGTAAGGGCTGGGGGGTGGGAGGAGGGAGGATGGGGGAATGTAAGTTATTATAAAATAAACATATTAAATAAATTTTAAAAAGAATACTACAAAAAGAAAAGAAAAGGTCATTCAACCCCCAAAGGGGTTGTGGCCCACAGGTTGAGAAATGTTGAATTAAACAAATGTCAATGCAAATGGCTAGAGAAAGGGGTTACAAGCATGTGAGAACACTGAAGGAGGAATGCTTGTCTAAAAAAATGAGTGGAAGGAAGAAACTGAGTCATGTAGCTTGCCTGTAGGATCTACATTTGATTTTAACGGCAGAGAAAAAAATTAAGTAGCTATAAAGAGGGTACCTTACATTACTAATACTAGTTAGTGTCTTCTTCTGAGTCACAACCACAAACATTGGAGTATTAGTGACTGAATAGTTTTTCCTTGACAATCCCCATTTGAAATTCTCTCTTCCCAAAATTCAGAATGTGACTCTCTTTTGAGATAGTATCTAGCTCACTCCCAGAGTGGATATCAGTAAGAAAAATGATGCTTGTGAGAATATGGAGGAAAGGAACTTTTGTATCGTGTTGGTAAGAATGTAAATTAGTGCAGCCGCTATAGAAACCAATATGGAGGTTCCTCAAAAAAACTAAAAATAGAACCTAGCTATGGTGCTCTAAGGACTCCGTGTCAGCACAGAATAGAAACAGCTGCACATTGAAGTTTACTGTGGCAGTATTCTAAAGAACCAAGTTGTAGAATCAGCCTCAATGCCCAACAACACATGAATGGATAAAATAAATGTAGTGTGTTCACACAATGAATATTTATTCAGCTAAACTATGTTATTTCCCATTAAATAATTGGAATTAGCGGTCAACATTTTAAGAGTAAGAAGTCATAATGAGAAACACAAGCACCATATGGCTCCTGCTATTTGGAAAGAGAAAGAATGCCCTACAATAAGAACAAGGAAGAAAAGAGAAATGGGAAATAATAAGCAAAGTACATGAAAAGAGGGATGCTCTCATAAACACACAGGCAAGTCATGAAGAGTTTGAAGAGGAAACCAAGGCTGCCACCATTGTGATCACAAGCCTCCAGAATTCTAAACTCTGAGAAACTTACTTTCTGTTGCTTAAACCACCTAGTTTCTAGCATTCTGTTACAACACCCTAGCCTACTTATACTGAGTTTCCAGTAAAGCACCCTTTAATCCTCAAACTTAGAAATAAATTCTAAATAGCCACAGACTTAGCGTTTGCTTCTGTTTGGAAGGCAGATTGCAGGGTAGTTAATAGCACACTAAGAAATTGCCTCTATGGAGCACAAACCCTGTGAAAAGTTTGCACATGAATATGGCTATGACTTTCTTAACTTTCAGTTTATGATATGAGATCATCCCAGGGGCCACTGGTATCAGTCTTCCAAAAATACGTCTGACTACCAAGAACTATAAAATACTTTAAAGGAATTTTACCATCAGTGCTTGTCACTATGTGAAGCAGGCTATGAACAGTATCATTACTATATTACCTACCGACTTGACTATAACTGAATATATAATTTGCTTCTTGGAAAAGAATACATACCCAGAAACAAAATGATGTTCATTAGCAAAATAGTGCACTATTGAGTTATAATTACTGTCATGTGCTGAGTGACCTGAATATTTGGTAGCTTAATATTTTTATAAATATCAAACTGAGGAAATTCATTGACTTTTCTTTGTAATCCAATGATAATGTTTAATGCACATTTAACAGAATGCCCAAACACTCTTAACCCCAAACTGACTGTAGTTGTGTGTGTGTGTATATGTGTGTGTGTGTATGTATTGTCTATAAGTACACCAAAGGTATGTATCATAATGTATAGAGAGTTGACTTATTTTTTAAAATAAAAAAAATTTAAGACAATATAAGTACCAAATCACTAATAATGAAATTCTCACTCTTACCTTTAGAATGATAAAGACAAGTGTCCCCACCTTGTCCTGCTTACCCTGGCAGCTTTGTCTTGTGTCACTCACAATTGAGCCTCCTATACTTGAAATTCCTCGAACTTCATGTATTCTTTAGTTTTTTACTAAAACCAACTCTAAGACACTGAGACAAAATGTTAATTAAAAAAACCTGTCCCTTAATGAAGTAATACTTATTCTGAGAAAATAGCTAAATCATTAAGCAGTCCATGTCATCATCGTGATGGATGCATCATAGTGGAAACCACAGCATACATGGAAATAACTAATCAGACAATATTATTTTCTCAAAATAGTTGAGTAAAGCTGCTCTAAGAAAACGTTTTTTAAGATTATAAGAGAACTATCCAGCTGTTTGAAAAGTTGCATTAAAAATGAAAGACAAAGGACTATTCAGTTCTCAAGGATCTGATGCAGATGTAACAGTAATTAGGATAATAACAAATTAGCAGGGCAAATAAAATAAAAATGTGTGACCCCTGATTAAAAATGAATAAAGATTTCAAGATCATGGCAGTAAAATACCTTGTTGATCATTCTCATGTCCATGAAAGCCAGGTTTGAAAAGTATGCAGCAAAATACCTCAGAGATCTCTGTGAATTCCAGCCTTGTAGAACACAATCTTTAAGAGTTTGGGAGTTTCATGGTAAGACTCCTTGACATAGTTTAAAAAATAGCCCGGAGGCTTGGTGGTTTCACACAGCATGTGATGTACAGGAATATACCACGTCAAGAGCATTACCCTGTGGGGATGATGGAGTATTAGTACCAAGGCTGTGTCCTTCTTTACCTGCAGCTGTGCCTATAGTCCTGGGAGTTTTGTAAAAGCATATTTTATTTGGCTTGCTTCCAATATTTTATAAGTCTGGCTTAAACTCCACTCGCCATGCTATCTTCATCCTGACATGGGGTCCAGGATGCTGAGGGCAATCTGAGTTATTTGCCTGGTGATTAACCTATAGTAGAAATGGCAAGTGTTTATTGATTTTACTCAATCAGTGAATAATTTCACCACATGGTATATGTTTTCATAGAAATTTCTGAAGAAATGTAGTCTAGATTGAAAATATTCACATTATGAAATTTATTGATAAATAGCTTGACAAAATTTACATTATACCTTATCACATATTTGTGTTCACTTTATAAAAATCTGAAAATAATATTTCAAATAACAAGACAGATCAAATACTAAATGAGTTCAAATTACCAAAACTGTAGGAGGGTCCTAGCCCTTATCTTTAAATGTGGTGATATTGTGTTCCCCAAAATATTGTACACTCTAATAAACTTATCTGGGGTCAGAGAACAGAACAGCCACAATATTAAACATAAAGGTTAGACAGTGGTAGTACTCACACCTTTAATCCTAGCATTCCAGAGGCAGAGATCCATCCAGATCTCTGTGAGTTCAAGGCCGCATCAGAAACAGCCAGGCATAGTGACTCATGCCTTTAATCCCAGGAAGTAATGGCAGGAGGCAGAAAGGTATTTAAGGTGTGAGGACGAGGAACTATAGCTGGCTCAGCTTTTTGGCTTTGAGCAGCACAGTTCAGCTGAGACCCATTTGGAGGAGGACACAGAAGCTTCCAGTCTGAGGAAACAGAATTAGCTGAGGAACTGGCAAGGTGAGGAAGCTGTGACTTGTTCTGCTTCTCTGATCTTCCAGCATTCATCCCAATACCTGGCTTATTAATAAGACCATTTAAAATTCATGTTACATCTAAATTAAATTATTTTCCTCTAAGAATAGGGATATTAGTAACAAGCACAAGATTATAAAAGTATTCCATGAGTACATTCAAAGCTATTGGATTATGAGACATCACTGACCTGAATTAAAATTTTTCATGTAATTTAGTTGACCAAAGAAATGCAAGTCACTGCTGAAAATTATATGATGAAACCAAGGACTGTCCAAAGCATTCTTCCAGGGAATTACACAAATTATTTAAATTCTCCATAATATAGACCTTAAGACATTTTAGAATTCAGTGTGATCAATTATTATATAGTCCTTGAGTTACCTTCACCCCTACATTGTATTGACTTAAATACAAAAGACATTCAGAAAAGTAAACTTAATTTATAAAATGTGTGAAATTAAGTGTTTATATGGAGTAACAAAAGAGCTCATGTTCAGGTTATAATTCAAATCCATTTCCCAAACATGTATGAGAATATCCTTGGGATTGTCATTTTAAAAATATTCATATTTCTATTATTCTCTTTGAGGAGCCAGATCATATATAACTTGGGATCAGGCAATGTATTTTTTAAACTAATTTACAATGGTGCCTATAACTGGGGGATTATGGAAAATATTGAAGTTGACATTTCAAAACCAAAAGCTGATCACAAAGTGAAATAGGGCTACTGTGAATTCACAGGTTGATCTGCCTCTGATTTGTAAAATAGATTAAAGAAACATCCAATAAAATGGTTATTTCATAAGATGACTATACATAGCTAAAGTTAGTCTTTGGCAATGTTGTATTTTCTTCTACATTATAAAATTTCCTTGTTTTTGATAATTTTGATAACTGGGCTCAAATTTCTATGAAGTGCATTGTTTCAATAGATTTCTTCATTTAATTAAATTGAATCAAATTTCACTGGGCGTGGAAGGCCACTATGCTACATGTGTAATTTCTAAGCCACAAATGAAAAAAAAAAACCTTATTGTTCAAAGCATGCAGTTGGAATTGATGTGTAGACATAAATGTCATTCATCTTCTTTCTTAAACATGCTCTAACATCAATCCCCATGCTTCCTACTCCTCCGTACTACCACAGGAAGAAGCATGACAACTTAACACCCTTTTCAGAAATTACCAGGATTTAGATACCCACATTAGACAATATCCAGAAGAGCTGAAGGGTAAGAACAATTAACTTTCACTTGTTGGCATCCATTATCAATGGAAATAGAGCCAGAATAAACCCCCAATCTAAAAGTCTTTTCCTGTAACTGCCAACTCACTTTAATCACAAAACCTTTTCATTGGGCAGATTCAGCCTGTCTAATATTTTATGGAAAGTGATGACAGAAATTAAGTGGTTTGTCATGCAACAATTATTAGCAAATCTGGTATTTATGACTCAGAGGTCTCGGGTTCCCAGTATGTTACTCAGCGTCATACACTTCTTTCTCTTTTTATCTGTGTCTGTCACATGGGGCTGGTGTTGTGACTGAACCTCTGCAATAAAATCAAGGCATTTAACTTTCACAAACTGACAATCTGATCTTGTTTCCTGTTCAGTCTTTCTACTTAAGAAAATATGCTGCAAGCTTCTTCTACAACTTTGTTTCCCTTTACTACAGAAGGTCCCTTTCTATCTAGCCTACTTCCTGAGAATATTAATGACATAAAATTATACAATCACTGCCATTTGTTTGAAATGCAGATCACCAGGTTTAGCAAGTGCAGATTGGATTTGAAAGAGAAGAGATTCAAATGCAGCCACGCTGCCAGAAGACATCGCTCACTCACTGATTTAGAATCAGTGGAAAGTGTGACAGGAAGGACTATGTCTTGGCAAAAGGGCTTGATACATGTTCAAGAGAAAAGCTGAAACTATCCTCCCATGGTTTTCAGCCATAGACCACTAAAAATTTCTCAGCTGCAAAAGACTACAGGCTCTGACTTCTCCTTCATCCTTCCAGGATGGAAACAAATTTCAAAATTAGATGTGCCAAAGCTTACACAATCCATTGCTGACACACTTGATTTAAACTGTCTCCTATTGAAAAATATATTAATTATATTTCTGCCATTTTATCATGTAAATTTAGAACTCTTGAAAAGAAACAGATGGATATCTGTTGGAGATGAATTTTCTTTTGATTAAAACACAAGAAGATGGTTATTTTTTTATATTTTATATAGGTAAAGCTTCCTTCTCAAAGTCTGAGCAGAGTTGAAATGTTGGGAATTATAAATGCCAACTTTGCACTGTGTATATTTTGGGGAAGGGATAATAAATACTGCCAACAACATCCTAAGTTTCAAATAACATAATGATTGCCCTTTTTAACTTAAAATAAAAATTTCCATTTATGAAGCTACCTATATCACATTAACTTAAAACTTTATAAAAATTACCAGAATATAGTTTTAAAAGTAATTCTTTTTTAAAATATCCAATTTGTGCTGTTACACAAAATTATCGTTGCAGGGAGGTTAATTACTAATGATTATTTTGCCATTATGAAACTTTTGATGAACATTCAGTCTATGCCAGTCCTCCTACAGCATGTTTGTGCAATAGTGGATAAAAAGATGATATTCATACAATGTGGACATTTGATATTATAGTCGAACATTCAGATAAACCCATAAACAGGAAAATATAAAATGATGAGATATCAAATTAAGGAGATAACTATTTCAGATGTGAATATCAGAGAGCAACAAATGGATATATACCAGAATTGGAAATCTTGCAAGCAGTTGACTCAGCTAATCTCAGATAATGTCTACTGGCAAGTTTTTGAGATAGTTTTCAGTTATTTAGATGAATGTATTTTGTATTAAAGTTTGGAAATTCATACTTTAATCTTCATGAAGTTATAGTGCTTAGAAATTACACTAAGCAAAGCTGTGATGAGGAAATCTATAGAAACATCATCTTGTAGCATAGTTCTTATGAATTTAGTACTTTCAAGAGTTGTTTATATCTTACAGTATAACTTAGAATATTATGATTTTGCCTAAAGCTTTCTTTTTTGCCATTGTTTATTTTTAGAGTTTTTGTTTAGTTTACTGTATTGACCATGGAACATAATATAACCAAATAACAATTGCAAACTAAAACCAAAAGCTTTGGAGTAATGTTTTGGCTAGTTGATCTTATAATAAAATAGATTTGTTAGCATAATAAATCCTATTAGTTTCTCTTATTTGATGCAGAATTGGTTGACTTTCCTGGTTAATTATCAAGATTTGTCCTCAGATATTGACAAAAGTGCTTAATTGGCTGTTTGGTGATAGTCTGCTGTGTGCTTTCTCCCAGGATAGGGAACTGGTAGTTTTACTTGATTACTTCTAGCTCTGGTTTGTAGTAAAGTTTAAAATCATAGTTTTTGCTCCACATCCTCTCCAACATAAGCTGTCTTCAGTGTTTTTGATCTTAGCCATTCTGACAGGTGTAAGGTGGTATCTCAGAGTTGTTTTGATTTGCATTTCCCTGATGACTAAGGATGTTGAGCAATTCCTTAAATGTCTCCCAGCCATTTGAGCTTCTTCTGTTAAGAATTCTCTGTTTAGCTCTATAGCCCATTTTTTAAATTGGACTGTTGGATATTTTGTTGTCTAATTTCTTGAGTTCTTTATATGTTCTGGATATCAGCCCTCTGTCAGATGTGGGGTTGATGAAGAACTTTTCCCATTCTGTAGGCTGTCACTTTGTCTTGTTTCATGTCCTTTGCTCTACAAAAGCTTCTCAATTTCAAGAGGTCCCATTGATTGATTGTTTCTCTCAGTGTCTGTGCTACTGGTGTTATATTTAGGAAGTGAGCTCCTATGCCAATGCGTTCAAGACTACTTCCTGCTTTCTCTTCTATCAGGTTCAGGGTAACTGGATTTATGTTGAGGTCTTTGATCCACTTGGACTTAAGTTTTGTGCACAGTGACAGATATGGATCTATTTGCAGTCTTCTACAAGTCGACATCCAGTTATGCCAGCACCATTTGCTGAAGATGCTTTCTTCTTTTCATTGTATAGTTTCGGCTTCTTTGTCAAAAATCATATGTTCATAGGTGTGCAGGTTAATGTCAGGGTCTTCAGTTCAGTTCCATTGCTCCACATGTTGGTTTTTATGCCAGTACCAAGCTGTTTTTAATACTGTAGCTCCATAGTAGCTCTAGAGTAGCAAGGGGAACAATCCTCCACTGTTGGTGGGAATGCAAACCTGTATAGCCACTTTGGAAATCAATATGGCGCTTTCTTAGAAAATTGGGAATCCATCTCCCCCAAGACGCAGTTGTAGCACTCTTGGGCATATGCCCAAGGCATGCTCAATCATACCACAAGGACATATGCTCAACTATGTTCATAGCAGCATTGTTTGTAATAGCCAGAACCTGGAAACAACCTAGATGCCCTTCAACTAAAGAATGGATAAATAAAATGTGGTACATATATACAATGGAGTACTACTCAGCAGAGAAAAACACTGACATCATGAGTTTTGCACGCAAATGGATGGAACTAGAAAAAATCATCCTAAGTGAGGTAACCCAGACCCAGAAAGACAAATATGGTATGTACTCACTCATAAGTAGATACTAGATGTAAAACAAAGGATAACCAGACTGCAACTCACGACTCCAGGGAAGCTACCTAGTGAAGAGGACCCTAAGAAAGACACAGAGATCGCCCAATGATAGAGAAATGGATGAGATCTACATGAGCAAACTGGAGGTGGGGGGTGGTAATGGAGGACAAGGGTCGGAGGAAAGAGAGCTTAGGGAAGCAGGAGATCCCAGCTGGATCAAGAACAGAAAGGGAGAACAAGGGAAATGATACCATGATAAATGAAGACCCCATGAGAATAGGAAGAAGCAGAGTGCTAGAGAGGTCCCCAGAAATCCACAGATACCTCCACTATAGAATACTGTCAATGGTCAAAAGAGGGCCTGAGATGACCTACTATGGTGATTGGGTGGCCGAACACCCTAACTGTTGTGATAGAACTCTCATCCTGTGACTGATAGAAGCAGATGTGGAGCCCCAAGGCCAAGCCCCAGGTGGAGCTCCAGTAGTCCAATTGGTGAAAGAGAGAAGGGATTATATGAGCAAGAGATATTGAGACCGTGATTGGTAAAAGCACAGGGATAAATAGCCAAAGTAGTTGAAACACATGAACTGTGAACCAATAGCTGAGGAGTCCCCATGGAACTAGACCACCCCTCTGGATAAGTGAGACAGTTGATTAGCTTGAACTATTTGGCATGTACCCAGGCAGTGGGACCTGTCCTTGGTGCATGAACTGGCTTTTTGGAACCTTGGGCCTATGCTGAGACACTTTGCTCAGCCTTGGTGTAGGGAGGAGGGGACTGGAACTGTCTCAACTGAATCCACCAAGCTGGGCTGACTCCCCAGGGAAGACCTTGCCTTGGGGGAGGTGGGAATGGGGGGTGTATTGGGAGGAATGCTGGGGGGTGAGAGGAGGGAGGACAGGGCAATCTGTGGCTGCTATGTAAAATTAAATTAATTATAAAATAAAATATTTTGAAAAATCATAGTTTTTGACTGTGTGCTTTTGAATGATAACTTAAAGAAAATTAACTTGATACATGGTTTTAATCTTAGGGAGTGTTTATCTGAGGCTTTGGGGATGGTTTAATAGGTAATATGCCTGCCAAGCAAACATGAAGACCCAACATTCAGATCTCCTGCATTCAAGTAAAAAGGTTAGCATTCCAGCAAGAACAGGTCACCTTAGCAGTTAGTTTGGGGGTTGAGAGTGAAATTAGATAAACATATCTCAATAACCAACTAAATGAATGAATAAATGAACACCTGACATCAGCTTCTAACCTTCATCTGCATATAAGTGCATGACGTGCATATATCCTTACCAACAAGTATATACTATACACACAAACACACACATAAACACACACATATAAAACAAATATTCAAATTTTTTCAAATGATAAAACTTTATTTATGAGTGTGAGCTGAAATATAATTTTGTATATTTTTCATATGGTAGAGTTACCCTCCCCTCTAACATGTTGTGGATTTAATTCTAAAAAGGATTTTGTGAAATATTTCTTCAGAAGAATTAATTTTCATGGTGTTAAGTTTAGAAAGTTACGTTCTGTTTTGATTCTTTGCATCAATGTCAGAATTCTGCATTCCACAGACTGTGGCTTGTTTTCAAGAGAGTCTTCCTCCCTTACTAAACTCCATTGAAGACACATGAGAGTAGGACCTCTGTGATGATGGAAACCACTGTAAGATGCAAAGTGTTCATTCTATATGTACTGGACTAAATGTTGGGCGAGTCAAGTTCTGAAGTGCATGAGATTGAAGACTCTGGAGTCACTATTCTGGATAGGAAACTGTTAGTAAGAACCCACATTTTGCATTGTTCTTCAATTTGTTAGTCATGTGTCCACATTTTTAATTTGATTTTCATAATCACTTTGTAAGAAAAGTAGCATACAGTTTACCTTGCTTTTTTATTGATTGAAATTAGATCCTATACAATAGTTCACAGTCTGGGAGCACAAGACCATTAAAGAATAGAACTGAATTTTTCTGGAAAGTGAGGATAAAACCACAATATTAAGAACATTCTTGAACTGGGGAATGACTTTGGAGTTAATTCTAGATCTATTGTACAGCTGTGAATACCTGGGTACCTATATCTTGGGGTTCCAATGGCATCAGAGTTATTGTGAGACTCAAAGATGCCAGCACTAATAAAACATTCAGAATAGTGCCAAAGAACATAAAACAAAACAACAGCAACAATAAAAACAAGTGGTGTGAGTATTTATTATTTCTAAGAGAGAGTCCTTTCTACTTTTGCATGAAAAGGTTTTCTTCAAAATCGTTGCAATAATTTTTCTTCAAATACACATACATATTCCATGATACATTTTCAACCCTGGTAACATGTATAAATTTTACCTGCTAAAATCAAGTTTTAGGATTCTAAGTTTTTATTTTATATTCACAGAATTATTCTATTGATTTTTATAAGCATTTCTACTTGGTATTAAATTAAAGTACCCATGCTAGGAAGTGCTGTTGAACAGAATTAACAGTCATTAAACAGAACTCAAGAGACATAACAACCACACAGGCATTTTATCTGTCCTATCATAGGTTTAGAACAGAACAGAATATCAACCCACCTCTTCAGTGACATACTTTGTGCTCTCTCTTCCAAGTAGAAAAACTTTCCTGTAATTTTTAATAGAATCTGTCGATATTTTACAGTTAACAAGTCAACTTTTATGTGAATTCTACATATGTACTGCTGGGATGAGATGTGTAACTTCAATCTAGATTAGAAAGATTTTTAGCTTTCAGACATTAAAAATGAGGAGACAGAAAGATAAAAGAAAAAAGTTGAATTTTGCCATAATGTGAATTCCAAGATATATTACATACTTGAATGTTTGAATTTAAAATTAAAACTAAAAGAAAATATTAAGGATTTTATGAAATACTTAATACTTCAAAAATAAACAGTAAAGAAAATTTGATCAATGTGAAACACATATAAAAATAGACAAATTTGTAATTAAAAAATCATAAACAATATTTGAAGACTAGATAAAAAGCAAATTACTAATGTTAAAAATAAATCTGATCAAGCAATAAAAATAGTTTAAAATTCAAGGAGACAAATATATATACATATATAGACATACTTAAAATTACTTGTTGAATATATAACAAATAACATAATATGCTTTATGGGAATATAAAAACATAAATGTGAAATAAAGGCTTTTTTATGTCATCATTGGCAATTTGAACAAGAACAACAAAATATTTTGTTTAAATACTTAGACTTATTCTAGTGTTTGTTAAACTCAATTATGATTCTTATACCCCAATATTAACCAGTCACACTCTTAAGCACTTACCTGAAGTTGAGCACACAGAGACAGTTCTCTGAGAAAATATCAATGGGATAAATTCACAAAAATTTAACTTTCAGAAGAAAGAATTACAGTTAAACAATACAAGAAATAGCAAGATCTAATTAGCTACCATTTGTTTTTGTGGTGTATTTTCAAATCAACTACAAAACCCTTAGGAAGACTAAATATATACTCAGAATAAAAAATTTCTCACCCAAAATAACTTGATTGCATTTGTACTTATGATTACTATATCATAAATGTTACTTTGTAGTATGGAGACTCTGTATATTTGAAGTTTGGGGAAAATTATTATTTTGTTTGTTGTGAAAACTTGACTTAAACATCCTGAACTGGGAATCATTGGAACCTCTAGCAACTGGCATTACTCATGGGATCTCATTGTGGAAATCCAAGGTCCACAGCTGACATGTTGTGAAAAGTTATAATGCATACATTGTGTTTGTTCATGGATGCCTGGAGGGAATAGTGAGGTAAATTTAGTGATGACTCTACTGACTTTGAATAGTTGCTGTATCTGTGTATGAATCAGAGACGATGAACCAATTCACAATAGACAATGTGTAACTTAAAAATCACACTTCAGTAGATACAACCTATTGATAAACGTCAGTCATCAATTGGTATATAGTAGTGCTACATTTAGAAAAGGGCTCATATACTTATGATACCTCTTTTTTAGTAAAAGTTGAACTTATTTTCTAGTTTGGAATAGTATTCCATTTTTCCATAGAGTACAGACAACAGTGGTCTTCTGTTGATAGCAATATTTTCCCTAAATTGATTAAAATGATGCTAAAGTATATTTAATACAATATTTAGTGCGAGCCAAAAGAGTTATGAACCAAATTCTACATGGCTTGTTATTGACATAATTTTTATTTTTTTAAAATATATTCCTTTTTAGTCTTAAAAATCTCAAAGGATTTAGCAACATGGTTACATGCATTTGTTTCCCACCTGTTACTGGATAAGTAATTAGATGGAGCCTGAAGAATGGGGAATATTTATTTGATTCAGAAGCTAGCCTCTTTGAGACCAAAAAGACCTTATTAGTTCTGACAATACTGTTTTTCAAGTTAGTCTGGTTATATCATTTAACTATTTATTACCTGTAGACATTTTTGAGATTTTAAAACTTTAAAATTGGAATGATAGTAACCTACCTCACTGTGAGACTTTGGATATGAAAAGAGACAAATTACAACATGTTCACATAGTCCCTCTTAATCAGTACTGAGCAAATGCCTCCTATTCATTGTCATAAGCAAACATAATATTGCTGAATTTTGACAGGATTCATCTACTGTAAATAATATTACCTGCTAAGACTATGTGAAAATAACCATGCTACCTTTTGAGAGCATGTTGTCTGGAGTATACATATTGCTCTAATTTCTTCACTAATACAAGAGCTATGTCTGAGACTGTGTCAGGAGTCTAGATGAATAGATCAGAACTAGGAAATGCCATTTTCTCTAACAACACAACCATAAAACTTGGAATATAAAAATCTTTACAGTTACCTTAAAATAAAATTTTAGGAAATCAGTTCCATACAAAATGGTTAAGCATTGGCTCTTTATATATTTGTTTGCTTGATACATATAGTCAAATATGGCCCATTTACTCAGTTAGTTTGATTACTTAAAATAACTTTTATTTAGAAACAGTGTAGTTAGAGGAGAGGTTATCAGCATATTCCAGTGTAGTCCTGGACACACATTTCTCAGATTTTCTCAGTGATTCTGGGATGTCTGAAGTAGGGGTGCTAACACCTCATGTTAGAGCCTATATGCTGCATCCTCACATAGCAAAATCCTGAGGCAAACCAGGACAAATGCTGTTTCCAAACACAGCAGAAGAATGAAAGACAGTGTCCTTATGGAAGTCTTCTGGACAATCCATTCATAAGTCAAAACCCTCAAGACATAAACTACCTCAAAGCACTGTGACATTGAATGAAAGGTATCCAACACAACAGTTGTTTGAGAACATATTCAGGACATAGCATATAGCTGTTGATCCTTTTAAAAAGGAAAATTAAACTATATAGGTATAAGTGAGATCCATTCTTGATATTTGTACTTTAGTTGTGATATTTTTTAGAATTTCTATAGAAAATACAAACAAGTTTTATTCAAAATTTTCTTTAATATCCTCAAGGAAAACTCACCAACATAATATTAAAAAACAACTTTATGAATATGTTTTTAAACATATGTGAAACACTCTCCAGAATGAGTTCAGAGACAATTCTAAAATCTGTGGGGCTGGAATGGACAATGGCACTTTATAGAGTGTCCTTTTGGATCTGCCCAGACAAAACTCATTTCATTCTAAATTCATTTTTAAGATGGTAATAATTTTAAAGATTTATTTACTTATTATTTGTGTGTATTTGTTTGTGCCAGCTATATGAACACTTTGTGCATGCAGGTGCCTTCAGAGACTGACAGGAAGCATCCGACTCCTGTAACTGGATTACAGGGGGCTGTGAACCACCCTATGTAGATTGAAAGAAGGAACCCAGGCCCTCCAAAAGATCAGTAAGAACTCTTACCCACTATCTCTCTCCAGCTCCATGAGTTAAAAATATTGTAATTAATGAATGAATGCTATCCTGAACTTGGCCATTGAAAAGACTGCAATGATTTTGTGTTGCTCTCAATAAAACAGATGCCATTGCTGACTTTGAACTTTTGAGTCATTATGATCTTAACTAGAGTTATAATCTGATTAAAAGCAATTTGTTGTCACCTAAGAAAAGGCACCTATAAGCAAAAGCTATACTTTCCTTAGGACTGTGCCCCTAAAATATCAGAATTCTGTTTGCAAAATAACCAATTGCTCATTTTTTAAAGTTATATGTTGAAGAAATGCAACACAAAAGATGACAAAACATAAATACAAAATGAGGTATTAATCGAATTCCTTTTCCTTTTGGAGAACAACAAAATCTTATTACTTTATGGGGGAGAAGCATTTAAAAATGGACTTCTAAACCATACTCTCTTCTAATGCTTATATTTCCAGTGTTTATAACCTTGAGGGCACTAGATTTACATAAATTACCTGCTATAGGCGTCTTGGAGAGAAACAAATTAATTCATGTCTAGGAGAAAAATTATTTATAAATGAAGAACAAAGAACAACTTTTCCACTAATAAATTCATCACTTTGTGGCAATATAAAACACTTAGAAGTTATCAAAAACAGTGGAGGTTTTTACACTGATGATGTTACATGGAAATGTTAGAATGAAAGTTTCTCAAATCTGTTCTAGACCAGGAGGTAAATTCTCTAAATATTACCAGGAAGACCCCCTTTCCTGCTCATGTACTCTTGCAAACAAATAAAGAAAGCCAAGTAAAAAGTCCATCTGAGCTCCTACTGATAAGTTCAGTGTTCTCTCACAAGGGGCAAGAACAATACAACTCTTTACTGAAACCTCTTGGTTCCTGTACAAATGTACAGTTGAAATTTTTTTAATATTTAAATGATTATTAGTGGAATAATTTTAGGCAAATAATTTAACATTAAGGAAAACTTGCATTTTTATAAAGTCTATAGTTGCTCATTTTACTTTGCTCTTCTTGGGAATCTTACTTCTGAGTTACCAAAAATGACAGAATAATAATTGAAATATTCTCCAAATAAATAAAGAAAATCTGAAAACTTTTGCTGAGTCTAATGAACATATTTTCAATGTTCCTTTTTCATCAAAGTTTTCGAATTAATTTAAGCAAAATACTTTATAACTTCAATATCCTTGTCTGGGAAACTAATATGAACTGGATAAGAATTTAAGTATTAAACAACATAAGATAAAATTACCTAGATATTAGATATTTAAAAAGTCACATTATAACAGCTTTTTCTTAACTTACATGGTTTCAGTTCCTAAAATAAGTTTCTCTTTCAACAATTGAGAATTGGATATTCAGGGGTAAATCTGCTTCAGTTTCTATTACTCTGATGAAGAAACATGGGAAGGAATCCCAAAACTTCATATTGATTCATTATTTCACATCATCAACTCTTTCTAGTTGTAAACCAGTCTCTATGAGTGAGAAAATATCATGATGTGTTGCAATAGAGAGAAGGTATGCTATAGCGGTATAAAGCATGTGAAAGACAACTTAGTGCTTCCTGCCAGCCTGCATTTCCTCTTACCCTTTGCTGTCTGTGGACCATTCATCAGCATTACCATGCCCTGAAATTGCCTTTGAAATTTTAATCAATTTAACATTGGTGTATCTATAGATTACACGAAATAACTTTTGCTGTCTCTTCTAAGCACCTTTGCCATATGAATGGCTTCCAGCCTTCATATTTCTCAATATGAATCTGTACGTATCCTTCTATCTCAATCTTGTTTTCAAAGGACAAGGTGGAACATGACAATGTTAATGAAGATTAACTGAAAGACTAATTATTTAGTCACTGGATGGGGGATGAGGCATAGAGCTAAATCTTTCTGTCACGAATATCCATAACCAGTTCAGTTTAAATGCCAGATTTATGAGAACAAACGATCCATCTCTATCATGTGTCGGATGCTTTATTTAAGGTAGGTTCAGAAGAATCTTAATTTCCCTTGCTACTTCAGTCCCTCACTATCAGTTCTATAGCATTGTTCTTTACACTCTCATATGTCTTACATGGACTTAGTTATGAACATTTAAACTGATGTTGGAATGGTTATAATATATTAGAAATCTCTGTTTTCAGATCTAACAAATATTTTTGAATTATTAATTTGTTTAAAAGATTAATTTAAATGCTAACAAGATTATCTATCATAAACCCAGCACACATGTAATAGCAATTTGTAGATTTGCTATTATTTTGCTTTATTTAACTTTATTTTGTACTTAAAAACAATTTGATAAATGAGAATTTTGATTAAAGGATATATCTACTTTTACATTAGCACATAATTTAGAAGATGACTTGATCATAGGAAGTTAATATAAAGAGTAACACATAGGCCTTTATTGTAATTGTATCTTTTGTCAAGTTTGTCTAACTATAACTACTCCAAATTAAGATGATGAATACATTAATTGAGAAGATATTTTTATTTCTGTACCTAGGTATTAATATGGTTTTATTGATCTCTGGAAAAACGTAAGTAAAATTATTCAAACAAATATATTTTAGGTTACATATGAATGAAAATAAAATTATATGATTTAATCATGGAAGATAAATGCCTGCTGGTATTTTTAAGTCAATTTAATTTTACATGTACATTTGTTTTACTCTATGTTTGACTCATATGCTTGACACATGATGAGGTCCTAAGATGGCATATGATCCCTTGGAACTGGAGTTACAGAAAATTTTGAGCTGCCACATGGGTGCTGAGAATCAAATCTGCTTCTCTGAAAGGCAGTCAGTGTTCTTAAACATGGGCCATCACTGGAGCCTCTGAAGATAAATGTCTACTGCTTTAAATGTCTCTTTTCTGTAGCATGATTTTCCCCACATAGCACCAATATGACTATAAATCTATTCTGTAAACAGAATAATACTGGAAGATGAAATTCAGCTCATCATTTGCCTAAAGCAAACTCACATTAAGCAGGCAGGGGCATTAATAGCATGCCATGTTTGGCATTTTGGTCATTCCTTAGAGTTTTGTTGCTCATAAATAAATTTCAGTGAGTATATGTTGCTGAAACATTCCAAATAATTTATAGAATTACAGAGTGAAAAAGAAAAGCAGCAGAAAGGAATAAAGAAAAGAAAAAAAGTTTTGTGAGTTTTTGCTTTTGGACTATATATTCATTTCCCTTTGCTTCAGTAATGAACTGCTAGAATTTAGTGACTTAAAACAAGTCTATCTTCTCACAGTCTTGGAAGTCAGAACTCTGAAGTGTCTTTCACAGGTCTGAAGCCACGATGCTGCCAGGGTTGTTCCTTATGGAAGCTTAGAGGAGGGTCTGTTTCCTTGCCTTTTCTGGCTTTTCAGGACAGTTTGAATTCCTTCACTCAAAACCTTCCATTTTCAAAGCCAGCAAGGACATATGGAGTCCTCACATCCACTCTCTGACTCTGCTGCCTCTCTCTTCCACTTACAGGATCCCTTATGATTGAACTTGATACATGGGGAAGGACTACAGAAAACTCCATATCTCAAAGTATCAATTTTTCAACACCCTTTCATGATAAAAGTCTTGGGGACATTAGGGATACAAGGAATATACCTCAACATAATAAAGGCAGTTTACAGCAAGCCCACAGCCAACATCAATTTAAATGGTAAGAAACTCAAAGCAATTCCATGAAAATCAGGAACAAGACAAGGCTGTCCACTCTCACCATACCTATTCAATATAGTACTTGAAGTTCTAGCTAAAGAAATAAGACAACTGACAGATATCAAGCGGATACAAATTGAAAGGAAGAAAATGAAGTATCTTTACTTGCATATGGTATGATAGTATATTTAAGTGACTGTAAAAATATCTACCTGGAACCAAACACAGATGATAAACACTTTCAGAAAAGTAACTGAAAAAAATTAACTCACATAAATTAACTCAGTAGTCCTCCTATATACAAATAACAAATGGAGTGGGAAAGAAATCAGGGAAATAACACCTTTCAAAATATTCTCAAAAGATATTAAATGTAATTAGGAAAGTCTAATCAAGTAAGTGAAAAATTTATATGATAAAAAACATGAAGACACTGAAGAAAGAAGGTGAAAAAAATTATAAGGTATAAAGATATGCAATGTTCATTTATCCATAAAATTAATATAGTAGAAATGGCCATCCGGTCAAAAGCAACCTTCAAACTTCATGCACTCTCCACCAAAATTCCAACACAATTCTTCATATATCTTGAAAGGATAATCTTCTGCTTCGTATGGAAACCAAAAATAAACACAGAATAGCTCAAAATAATCCTGAATCATAAAAGAATCTCACCATCCCTGATTTCAAGCTGCACTACACAGCTTGAGTAATAAAAACAGCATGGTATTGGCACATTAATAGATAAGTTGATCAATGGAATCAAAATGAAGCCAAGGTGGAAACCCACACACCTATAGGCACCTGATTTTTGATAAAGAAGCCAGGAATAATCACTGGGGGGGGGGGTATAGCATCTTCAACAAGTGGTGCTGGTCAAACTTATGGCTACAAATAGATCCATGCTTATCACATGCATAACACTCAACTCCAAATGGAGTCTAAACCTCAACACAAAATCATACACACTGAACCTGTTAGAGGAAAACAGGGACAGACTTTCTGAACAGAACACAGTGTGAGCACTGGCACCAAAAGTAAGCGGCCCCTCATGACAGTGAAAAGATTTTGTAAGGGGAAAGGACATAATCAAGCAGACAAAGTGGCAGCCTACAGAATGGCTGAAAAACACTTAGATGTTCAACATCTTTAGCCATCAGGGAAATGCAAATCAAATATATTTTGAAATTCCATTTTTTACCTGTCAGAATGGCTAAGATCAGGAAAATGTGACAGCTCATGCTTTCAAGGGTGTGGAGTAAGGGGAACGCTTCCATTGCTGATGGGAGTGAAAATTTTCACAGTCGCTATGAAAATCAGTGTGGCAGTTCCACAGAAAAAAAATGGGAATTGATCTGCCTCAACATCCAGCTATACTCTTGGGCATATACCTGCCATAGAGACATTTGGTCAACATGTTCATTGTTACTCTTTTCATAACAGAAAGACAATCCAAATGTCCCTCAACAGATGAATGGATAAAAAAAGTGGTACATTTACACAATGGAGTACTACACAGCCATTAAAAAAACCATGAAATTCACAGGAAAATAGATGGAAATAGAAAAATATCATCCGGTGTGAAGTAATTCAGACCCAGAAAGACAAATATGACATGTTTACATGGGAATATTAGCTCTTAAGTCAATGATAACCAAGCTACAATTTCTAAAACCACAGTTGCTAGGTATAGAGGAAGGGACTAGGCAAGGAATAGATAGATCTCACTAGGAAAGGGAAATAGAATAGATAATTAGTGATGGATTGGGTGAATTGAAATATGTGAAAAAAGGAAGAGGGAGGAAATATGGAGGACAGCCAAAATATAGGGCCATTTGAAACTTCCAAAGTATCATAAAATATATACATATTTGAAAGTGATCAAAATAAAATCACCTAATAATGGGGGAGACAGAGCCCTAACTGGCCATCTCTTGTCAACAAATGAAGCTTTCTTTACCAGGATTGGGTTACAACTAATTTAGTTGTAGGCCAGAGAGGTCCCATGGAAATCACCAAACAATCCATTCTGTTGCCAAAATTATATATTGTTCTCTAGAAACTGACAGCAAGGCCCCATTGCTGAAGACAACACCTACACAACATAAGGAAGATGGAGAAGTTGAGTTTTGCCTACATAGAATCCTTTCCCCTGTGTTCTAGCAGCTTTGTTGCAGAAAGATGCTCTGAACACTACCAAAGTTGAAGCAGAAACACCAAGCCACTCACAGACACTTTGATCTATGCTGCTGTCCTGTCTGAAAGATACGCTAGGGCAATGGTGGCACAAAGCTTGTGGGAATAACCAACCAATATCTCACTAGACTTAAGGCCCACTTCACAAAATACCTGACATGCATTGGTTGATTAAGAACTTGAGACTAGGATTCTAGGGCTGGTAGGCTCTGCAGAACCAGCACAGCTCTAGACCAGGTCTTTAGAATTGGAGTGTGAAGAATTCACCCGTGAGCCCATTAAGAGCCTCTGGTGCCCAGCTGTCTGGCACCATTACACTCTCTCAGCAGAATCACCTTGCCAGTCCAGATATCTAAATAAATAGTTTTTGTTGGAAGGTGCATACTGTGGCCCAGAGGAGAAGACAGGAACCTGCACAGTACCAATAAGACTGAGTTGTGGTGGTATTGTGTTCCCCAAAATATTGTGCACTCTAATAAACTTATCTGGGGTCAGAGAACAGAACAGCTACAATATTAAACATAGAGGTTAGACAGTGGTAGCACACGCCTTTAATCCTAGCATTCCAGAGGCAGAGATCCATCCAGATCTCTGTGAGTTCAAGGCTACACTGGAAACAGCCAAGCATGGTGACTCACACCTTTAATCCCAGGAAGTAATGGCAGGAGGCAGAAAGGTATTTAAGGCATGAGGATGAGGAACTATAGCCTGGTTAAGCTTCTAGGCTTTTGAGCAGCAGTTCAGCTGAGATCCATTTGGGTGAGAACTCAAAGCTTCCAGTCTGGGGAAACAGGATCAACTGAGGAACTGCCGAGGTAAGGAAGCTGTGGCTTGTTCTGTTTCTCTGATCTTCCAGTGCTGACCCCAGTACCTGGCTCCAGGTTTTTTCTTATTAATAAGACCTTTTAAGATTCATGCTACACTGAGTGGGAGACAAGATTCACATACTGGTTCCTGGGCTCTCTGCCTTGGGCTTGGAAGACAAAGCACAGGACTACCCAGCACCTGATGGGCTCTATTTTGGTGAGCAAATATATGGTGGGGTGTAGAAGAGAGAGAGAAAGTAAATGGTTCATGTCCTATGGAGAGAGGTGGATCCAAAGAAGTGAAGACAGTGAGGAGTGTGGGCTGAAGTGGGTGGCCTCCTTGTAACCTGGGGTTGTGGTGCTCTTCATGCCTGAACCGAGGCCAAAGGCCATGTCTGTACCAGTTGCCTTGCTACAACTGTGCATGTAGCTGATGTCCTTGGCTCCCATTACCACCGAAGGCCTCTAGAGGATAGGGCTGCACAGGTTTGACTCCATCCCTCACTGGTGCAACACTAGGGAGAATTGGTTCTATCCCTCCCTGCCTGCAGCACTGGAGATAGCTAGCAGATACTGCATCTCAGTGAACAACATGAGAAAGCTGACCCTGTTGGTGGAGATGTAGGCAGGCTAGCTCTGAGGGTGTGAGACTGAGGGGGCTGGTCCTGCCTCCCCTTTTGTCTGCCCTGCAGTGGTAAGGAAGATGCCTCCTCCACTCCTCCGCACTTGTGGCAGGTGGGAGATCTGACCTAGCCCCTCCTTCACCAACAGCTGTACTGGGTTAAGCAGGCCATGCACCCCACCTGGGCAGCTCAGTAGATTTGACCATTCTGGTGATGGTGCAGGTGAGTCAACCCTAAGGGCATACATGTGGGAAAGCTAGCCCCACTTCTCATCTGTCATGCAGCATGAGCGGGGAAGAGATGCCTTCCCTTGCCCCTCACTCCTTGCTGCCTACAGCACTGAGGTGAGCAGGCCCTGCACCTCACCTGGGTACCATAGTAGTGCCACCCCTGCTGATGAGGGTACAGGAGATCCTGCCATAAGGTCATGAGAATGGGAGAGCTGGCCCTCAACCCTGTCTTCCATGTGATGGTGAGGGATGAAGGGCCATTTTAAAGGACTGCAACCATATTAGAAAGAGATCAGATAGGGGACAGCAGGCCCTTGTACAAACAATTCTGGGGAAAACTGCAGGGGCCCCTCCACCCCAGACCCAGCCAATCAGAAGTCGTGCAAAACAAGTTCCAGATGTTTTATGCTGATATAGATAAAAATACCATAACCATCAGAGGATGTAAGATTCCTGCTAGTATAGATAGAGTGCCATAACTGTCAGAGGATGTGCCAATTTCCTTGCAGCTGCAACCTTCCAATCGGTTTAAGCTAAGCATCCCTGGCCCGAGTAAGCACAAATCCTAAGCCTGTAGCTACCTGGATTTGGAAATCTCCTATCCTCTTCCCCTCTCCCACCCTGATCACAACAAATGTCCTGCCCTGCTACTGCTCAGGTTCCCAGGGTCTCTCCTGTTTCACCACTGCATTGGACAAACAGAGAACCTGACTTCAAACTTGAAATATTCAAGACTCTTTGTTTTTGCATCTGGATTTTGTCTCATGGTAGTCTTTGAGGATTCTGGACTTTGGGTACAATATTGGGGACTTGTCCAGGATCCCCAAGCCCACCACAACTACCCTCCAGTGAGTCTGTGTACAAGTCAGCAATCAGGTTACTGTCTTTCTAATCTGAGTCTGTTCCAAATTTGAGCTCATTCTGTTGGCCCACACTTGGTCTAGTCAGATGTGCTGGAGTTCGCAGGCAGGGCGATTTGGAGATATTTTAGGACCCTGTGGATTGGTTAGGAGACCCTTTTGAAGAGGTTAGATCCCCCTTGTATTTCTGCAGGGACAAGATGGTTTGCAACCACAGTCCAGTGTGAGACCAGCATCTCTCTTTCAGTTTTGCCTGCAGGCACCTGTTTTGTCTGTCATTGTTTTGTCCTGGTCTGTTTTCTGCTCCTTTTCTTGTTCAAACACCCTAAACTCATGGGCCAGTCTTCCAGTCACCTCATTCCCCTGAGCCTCTTTCTTGACCATTTTAAGGATTTCAGGAAGTGCAGACAGTGGAATGGAATGGAGAATGTCAAGGCAGGCCACCTGAGGAACCTCTGTGAATTAGAATGGCCTACATTCGATACTAATTGGCCCACGAGAGCACTTTCAATCTTTCCAGGATAGGAAAAACCGAGGATGTCATCAACGGAAGATCCAGACACCTTGACCAGATTTCCTATATCAACATATGGAAGAACATGGTCTAGTCTCCTCCTCCCTGACTCAAGCTACTAGTCCCAACCAAATTACCCAGGACTTCAGCAGTCTTTGCCCTGAAGGAGCATGGAGGTTTGGAAAACCCAAGCTATCAGCTCTGCTGGTCCTCTAGGGCAGAAGCAAGAATGACCTTTTCTTTTCTCTGCTACCCTAACATTTACCCCCTCCCATTGATCCCTAATTGGGGCTGGTGCCCCAGTCATCACCAGAGTCATGGAGAGGCTGGGGGTTTGGTCAGTCCACTACATACTAGCAGATGCCACCAGTCACGAGCCTGATTCTGCAGCCCTGCCCTTCCAGGAAGTAGGGCCCTTGAGAAGACCAGGGAAATGAAAATTACCAATACTGGCCATTTGCCATGTCTGGTCTCTATAATTGAAGAACTAGAACCCCCTGTTTTCAGACAATGCCAAAACTGTCTTAGATTCTGTGATTTTTTTTTTTTTTTTTTTACTCATCAGCCCACTTGAGATGATTGCTAGCAATTACTACAAATTCTTTTTACAACAGAGCAGAAGGAGAGGATCCTGATTGGGGCTCAGAAATTGGTTCCAAGAGCGATAGAAACCCTATCACTAAGTGGGCACTCATTGACTCAGGACAGCCACCAGGCACACAACTAATATGGCTAAAATTTATAATGCTCATCAGGAGACAAAAATCCTTCCTTGAAAAGCTGATGGATGCCTTCAGGACATATTTCCTTATGGACTCTGAAGCATCAGAGCATAAGGTCAGCTGTACTTTTGGACTTTGTAAACCAGGCAGCCCATGATGTCAGAAAAAAACTTCAAAAAATAGATGGTTTGGCAGGCAAATTGCTAAACAATGTAATGGAGGTCTTGAACAAGAGAGAAACACCAGAAGACAGACAGGCTACGCAGAGGGCTGAGGAGAATGGGAAACAAAAGGTGATGGTGGCCACAAATGGGAAACAGACTCAAGCACGGCCCATACTCTCTTGGCAGCCACAGCCTCAGACCAAGAGAAGAAACAAAAGTAGCTGCACTGCCTGATAAGGCCCCTTGAGATGGAAGTAGGCCCCACATCCAAGAAAGACAAATGTGACTGCTGTAAGGAGACAGGGTATGGGCAAAGATGTCCCAGGAAAGAGGGATGCAGGAAGCCCTGATATGTCATGGTGGCAGAACACAGGGAAAAAGTGAGTGGAAGGGTCAAGGTTTGGACCGCTTCCCTGAACCTAGGGCAACTTTAAGGTTGAGGGGGAAACCTGTCCTATTTATAGTGAATGTGGGCAACACTCAGCCTTAACGAAGCCCCTGGGACAAGTCTCAAAGAAAAATGTCTCGGTACAAGGAGCTATTGGCATAGGTTAATACTCATAGATTACCCAAAGACAAGTGGAACTTGGATTGGTCTGGGTAGCCCACTTATTTCTGGACATGCCCAATTGCCTGTAACCTCTCTTAGAGAGGGACTTGCTAACAAAAATTGGAGCCTAAAATTTCCTTGAAAAGGACAAAATCTCTGTGACAGACCTAGAAGGGAAGCCAATACAAGCCTTGACAGTATGAATATAGACTCCTCAAATCATCCCCTCAGCCTCAAGAAATAGGCTCCTGGCTGGCTACATTCTCAAAGGTCTTTGCAGAAACAGGGGGGGGGGCTGGGTTTGCTAAGCACCACCCCACTCATATTGGTAGAATTGAAGCCAGGTGCTACCCCACTATGTGTACACCAGTAGCCTATGTCAGCAGAAGTGTGAAGGAGCATTACTGTGCACATCCAGCACTTTCTTGATCAAGGGATCCTAAGGCCTTGCCAGTCAGTTTGGAATACTCCCTTACTCCCTGTCAAAAAGCCACACTCCAATGATTACCAGATAGTTCAGGACCTAAGAGATATTAATAAAAGAGTCATGGACATTCATCCCATTGTGCCAAAACCATACACTCCCTTAAGCTCCCAGGCACCTGATCTTATTGCACTGTGCTCGATCTAAATGGTGCCTTTTTCAGCATGTCACTAGCCCCTCAAAGTCAATCCTATTTTTCATTTGAGTGATATGTCCCAGAAAAAGGCTTAAATGGACAATTAATCTGGACAAGATTGCCCCAGGGGTTCAAAAATTCACCCACAACATTTGATGAAGCCCTTCATGAAGATCTGTGGGCCTATCACACTGAGCATCCACAGATCACTCTCCTGCTACTGATAGCAGCAACCAACAAAGACTACTGTCAGGTAGGAACTCAGGATCTGCTTGGGACCTTGGGAGTTCTAGGGTTCAAAGTCTCAGTCAAAAAGGCCCAGAGTTGTCAGAAAGAAGTGACTTACTTGGGCTACATACTTAGGGGCAGACAAAGCTGGCCCTCAGAGGCCTGAAAAGAGACTGTGCTGAAAATCCTGCCCCAAGGACCCATAGGGAAGTCAGGGAATTCCTAGGGTCAGCAGACTTCTGCAACCTCTAGATCCCAGGCTCCACAGAAACATCAGGGCCCCTATACGAAGCCACCTGTGAAGGTCAGCTCTTTGTCTGGACAAACAAACAAGAGTAGGCCTTCAACCAGGTAAAAACAGCACTGCTGTCTGCCCCAGTATTAGGGCTACCAGACACAAAACATTTCATCTCTGTAGATGAAAAAAGAGGGGCTTCAAAAGGGGACCTGATACAGTCTCTTGGGCCTTGGAAAAGGCCAGTTGTGTATCTCTCTAAACACCTAGACCCCATTGCCTCAGGATGGCCTCCTCTTTGAGGATCATGGTGGCCACTGCCCAGCTTGTCAAAGATGTAGATAAACATTTTGGGTCAAGAATTAATGGTGACCACCCCCTATGTCATAGAAGGGGTCCACAAACAGCCTTCCAAGTGCTGGTTGAGTAATGCACAAATGACTCACTATCAAACCTTCCTCTGTAACCTATCTTGCATCTGCTTCACCACATTGATGGCCTTAAATCTGGCTTCCTTACTCCCTGACCTGGATCCTGATCAGCCAACCCATGACTGTTCTGAGATACTAAGCCTGGTTCATGGGACATGGTATGACCTGAGAGATCAACCACTTGATGCAGAACTCACACCAATGGAAGCAGCTTGTCAAGGATGGAAAAAGGTATGTGGGTGCAGCTGTGCTGGTGGAAAGGAAAGATATATGGACCAAGGCTCTGCCCCCAGGAACTTCCACACAGAAAGCAGAACTGGTCACTTTGCCTGAAGCCCTACAACTTGCTAAAGGGAAAATACTTAATGTATTCACTGACAACCACTATGCCTTTGCCACAGCACATGTACATGGGGCCCTGAACCAGAAATGGGGCCTCCTTACAGCCAAGGAAAATGCTATTAAAAATAAACAAGAGATTCTAAATCTGCTTCAGGCCCTTTGGCTTCCCAAAAAGCTGACTATAAATCCATTCCCAGGCCACCAGTATGGAGACTCCCTGGTTGCCCAGGGAAACCTTTAGGTGTAGCTGGAGTTTTCTCCAGTCCTTCTCAGGCCTGCAGCTGTTCAGACCCGAGTAAACACACAGAGACTTATATTACTTATAAACTGTATCACTGTGGCAGGCTTCTTGCTATCTAGTTCTTATATCTTAAATCAACCCATTTCTATTCATCTATACATTGCCATATGGCTTGTGGCTTACCAGTACTTTACATCTTGCTTCTCATGGCAGTGGCAGCTGGCAGCAACTCCTGACTCAGCCTTGCCCTTCCCAGAATACTCCTCTCTTCCTTATCCCACCTATACTATACTTCCTGCCTGGCTACTGGCCAATCAACATTTTATTTATCAATAAATCAGAGCAATACTCACAGCACACAGAAAGACACTCCCAGCAATTGGGCTGACAGGGCCACTAAAGCGATGGCAAAAGAAGTGGTCCTGGTCATGGCATTCAAACTGCCATGTCTGCCCCCTGACTTGACTGACAATCCAGCATACTCTGCTGGGGTTTGGGCCCTCATCCATAGTCTGTCCAAGGTTTGGCAGCCACAGAAATTGAAATGATGGTGGCTAAGGGGAAGTGGGAGATTAATTCTGCCAATAAAAATGACCATGGACATGCTGAGACACATTCATTAGACTACACATCTGGGACTCAAGAAGACAGAAGACCTACTTAGACAGTCTTGACTGAAGATCTTCAGCCTCTGAGACAAAACAGAACAAATATCCCCTAAATGCCTTGCCTGCCAATTGACCAATACAAGGCCTACCAAAGAACATCCTGGGACCTGGATGACAGAAACCCAACCAGGGGCACAGTTGGAGACTGACTTCATGGAGGTAAAACCAAGAAAATATGGCTACAAATATATGTTAATTTTCATAGATACCTCTTCAGGTTAGGTAGAAGCCTTCCCTACCAAACATGAGACAACTCAGATGGTAGTCAAGACACTGCTGGAATACATCATTCCCAGATATAGTACTCCTGCCCTATTAGGCTCAAATAATGGACCAGCATTTGCTGCAAAGATAACTCAGAATTTAGCAAGAATACTGGGGGCAGATTTGAAATTATATTGTATCTATAGACCCCAGAGTTCTGGACAGGTAGAGCACATGAATCAGACCCTAAAAGAGACCCTTACCAATTTAACCATGGAAACTGGTAGTAATTGGGTGGCTCTCCCTCTTTTTGTCTTATACTGAGTCTGAAATTCCCCATATACCCTCAGACTTACCCACTTTGAGATTATATTTATCAGACTTTCCCCTACACTTCCTAACCTACAGTCTAACTTGCTTGCTGAATTTACTGATGCCAATTTGCTTGCTTTCCTGGAGGCAGCAACCTTGGTGTATAAAGCCATCTGGCTGTGATTGTTCACATTATATGAGACAGCCCCACCCCCAACTCAGCCAGGAGACTGGTTCTATGTCTGGCGACACCAACATAAGACCCTAGAGTATTATTGGAAGAGACCTTACACCATGATACTGACAACCCCTACTGCCACCAATGTCAATGGTATCACCACCTAAATTCCCCATCCCCATCCCTGATCTGTCAACCTGGAGCTGACCGAACCACGAGGACCAAGACCAGACAGCACCAAGTCCCGGCAAAACTGGACAGAAGAACCAGACTCTGACCTGAGGCTCAAATTAAAGGTCAAGCAACTAGATGGAGGTACTGTTTCTCATATTGCTCCTAGGTCCCCTGGGCCTAGGCAGAGCCACTGGTAATCTACATCAGCCCTTCAGCCTGACTTAGATGGTCACAGATGTATCTACTGGAGATATTCTTCACCAAATCTCATTCAGCCCTCTGAATATCTGGTACCCAGAACTGAGCTTTGATATGTGGCTTCTGTTTCTTGATTGGTACACATGGGGACTGTTGCACAATTATTTTTATGTCTGTCCCAGTAGTAAGTAGAAAACGGGTACATGTTGGAGGACAGCTGATTTCTTTGGCAGGTCCTGGGGTATGAGAGCCTGGACGATACATACTGGACAGCCTCCAACCAGGGTGACTCCACTAGAGTGAGTAGGAGCTCTAAGCAGGTGACCATGAGAGGCCAGAAAGCTTTTGCCTGTGGCCAGACTGGCTACTCTTTTTGCAATCCCATTAAAATAACCTTTACTGAGGCAGAAAGAAAGCAGTCCAATTGAATGCTGAGAAAAACCTGAGGAGTAAGACTACACAGGCTCCAGGGAACCTCTTTACCCTATGGCTTACACAGCAGTCACCCTTTCTACGCAAGTGGTGGGACCTAGTAAGGTTCTCCAGCCCCCGGCCAAACCAAGTACACATGTCCAGCCTATGGACAAACCAAGTAAGCCCACTCACATGCCACTTGCCAATTTCACTTCAGCCTTCTTCTCTCCCTCACTTATCTCATCCACACCTGCTACCTCGGGGACTGAGGACCCTCTATGGGCATTGTTGGTCGATGATAACCAGGTGTTAAATGCCTCTATGCCAGAATACATTCAATCCTGCTGGTTATATGATGATATGTAGCCCCATACTACAAGGGCATAGCTATAGTAAAACTTTTCAATAGATCTATGGATGTCAGCCAATGCCACTGGGAGCAGAAGAGAACTTCTTGACTGACCATGCAGTCCATCAATGGACAAGGGATATGTCTGGGATAATTCCCCAGTCAATATAAATGTATCTGTAATCAAACTGAGGCCACTGTAAATCAGACCTATCATCTCCCACCAGCTGAAGGATGGTGGGCCTGCACCACTGAGTTAGCACCCTGTGTTCATGGGACTGTGCTTAATAATACCCAAAGCTCCTATGTGATGGTACAGCTCTTCCCTAAACTCACTTACCACTCTGAAGAAAAGATATTTTGGTGGCTAGAAGCATCCTCCCCATCCAGGCAAAAAAAAAGAACCCCTAACACCTCTTACTATGGCCATTGTCTTTGGGTTACACATGGGTGGAAGCAGGGGCAGGGATCTCCATTCTTGCCCTGCAGAACAAGTACTCCTCTAACCTAAGAGCTGCAATATATATAGACCTTGAAAGAAGAGAAACATCTATATCTCACCTGTAAGAATCTCTCACCTCACTTTCAGAGGTCATTTTACAGAATAAGCAAGGGCTAGAACTCATTCTCACAACAGGGAGGCTTATGTGCTGCTCTGGGAGAAGAATGCTGTTCTTATGTAAATGATTCTGGGTTTGTTCTCACATGATTACTAAGACCTCCAGAGGTGACACTGACCACAGACACCAACACAGACCCCAGCCCAAGGCTGGACCATCTTGGCAGCTGCTTAGGCCCAGATGACATCCTGGCTTTGGGTGAAAAGAATGACTACCCAGGTGGAAATGGTTCAGGCAGGCATGTGGTCGTAGGATATCACCAAGGCCTCAGGTTGCAGCCCCATCCCTGAGCCTCTGGATGACCATTAGCGTCATTACAGGACCCAGACCTCAGGTCATGTCCCCAGCCACAGTAGGACCGTGGACTCCAACGTGGTCCTTAGCAGCAGCTGGGTCTGGAAATCACCACTGTCCCCAGTGGTGGCATGGCTCTAAGACACTAACTTGGCCCTTGATCCTGGGTGTCTGCACGGCCTTCAGTGGCAACAGAAGCATCAGACATCAGCACAGACCCTAGCTGCATTGTGGCCACAAACTCTGACATGGCCCTCAGTGGCAGTTTGGGTCTAGATGTCACCGTTGCCATGACATTGAGTAGCAGCACAGGCCACTGAGACATGGATGCATCCTGGTCCTCGGACACCAATTGTGACTCTTGTGGTTGTTTTGACCCCAGACTTCTTCATGGTACTCAGCGGTAACAAGAGCCACATATGTTAGTCTGGACCTTGGCTGCTACAGGGCCACAGACAGGCCCTTAGCAGCAGCCTGGGCTCAGATGACACCCTGGCCCCAGGTGGTAGCACAGGCCACCCATATCTGTATGGGTCCTGCTGTATCCCCCTCCCCGCCCACAACTCCATCAAAGCCGCTGTCTCCAGCCCAGATCCCGGGCCTCTGTTTGGGCCCTAGTGGCAACCTGTGACACAGAATTCAACACACTGCAGCTGCAGTTGTGCCACTGACCTAGACATGGCCTCATGCAGCAGCTTAGACTGGTCAACATTCTTGTTCTGAGTGGTAGCTCTGGGCACTCAGATCAGGATGGCTCTGATGGGCCCATGGCCTCTGGACACCAACAAAGCAATAGGATGCAGCTCAGACCTTCGTGTGGCCTTTGGTTGCACCGTGGGGACATGAGCACCAACATAGACTTCAGCTGCCATAGGACCATAGGCACAGACAGCAGCCTAGGCCTAGCTGTCATCATGGCCCCAGGGGATGACAAAGGTCCCAGGGGCAGCGTGGCTTGTGGACCCAAACTCGGACCCAGGAGGAAGCCTAGCCCACTGGAGTCAGCATGGCACTCGAAAGCAACAGGGGCCATGGATATCAACACAGACCCTGGCTACTATAGGACCCAACACCCTTGATAGCAGCCTGATCCAGATATTACAGTGGTGCTCAGTGGTAAGCAGACTCCCTCCTCAGTCTGCTCCTCACAGCCATTACCATAGACCAAGTGGCAAGCTGGCCTCCAACATCTGCCCAGTCCTCTTCATCTAACTCTTCCTTTATGTCTTTCCATGATGTTTGAACCATTCTGATTCTCTTACTCTCACAATTCTCTGCTCATTTCCTTAAAATGAGGGAGCCCACACGCCTGACCCAAAAACTCAGGCTCATTTTCTTCTTGCCTGATGAGCAAACCTGCATAAGATGGGTATGGCTGTCCTAGTCTCTATCTGAGTGAACCTGTATCAGACAGGTGTGGGTGTTTTTCAGCCATTCTTGGCCCAAGGACACAGGGTGGTTTTCTTCTCACCTGCTGGGAAGGTCCCAGCAGGCTAGGGTCCATCTATGCAAACCTTGGTACCACATTTTTCTTTATCCATTCTTCAGTTGAGGAGAACTAGGTTGTTTCCAGGTTCTGGCTATTACAAGTCAAGTTTCTATGTCTACAGTTGAGCAAGTGTCCTTGTGGTATGATCGAGTATTTGGGTATATGCCTAAGAGTGGTATGGCTGGGTCTTGTGGTAAATTGAGTCCTAGTTTTCTGATACACCACCACATTGATTTCCAAAGAGGCTGCACAAGTTTGCACTCTTCCAGCAGTGGAGGAGTGGTCCCCTTGTTCCACAACCTCTCAGCATAAGCTGTCATTTGTGTTTTTATCTTAGCCTTTCTGACAGGTGTAAGGTGGAGACTCAGAGTAGTTTTGATTTGCTTTTCTCTGATCGCAAAGGATGTTGAATATTAAAGTATTCCTCTGCCATTTGAGATTCTTCTGTTGAGAATTCTCTGTTTAGATATGTACCCAATTTTTAATTGGGTTATTTGGTGTTTTGATATCAAGTTTCTAAATATTTTAGAGAACAGCCTTTTTCTAGATGTGGGATTGGTGAAGATCTTGTCCTTTCCCACTGTGCAGGCTGCTGCTCTGTCCTATTGACAATGTCCTTTGCCTTACAGAAGCTTTTCAGCTTCGTGAGGTTCCATTTATTAATTGTTGATTTTAGTGTCTGTGCTTTTGACATTTTATTCAGGAAGTTGTCTTTTGTGCTAATGCATTCAAAGCTATTTGCCGCTTCCTTTTTTATAAGGTTCAGTGTACATGGACTTATGTTGGGATATTTTATTCACTTGCTTTTGAGTTTTGTGCAGGGTAATAGATATGAATCTGTTTGAATTCTCCTACATGCTGACATTCAGTTATGCCAGCACCATTTGTTGAAGATTCTTTCTTTTTTTCCATTGTATGATTTTGTCTTCTTTGTCAAAAATCTGGTTTCCATGGATGCTTTTACTAATGTCTGGGTCTTCAATTTGATTCCATCGATCCACAAGTCTGTTTTTAACCCAATACCATATTGTTTTTACTATGTAATAGAGCTTGAGATCATAGATGTTGGTACCTACAGAAGTTCTTTTATTATACCAAATTGTTTTAGCTATCCTGTTTTTTTCTTTTTGTTTTGTTTTGTTTTGTCTTTTTGTTTTTCCATATGAAATTGAGTGTTGTTCTTTCAAGTTCTGTAAAGAATTTGTTGGGATTTTATGAGGATTTCACTGAATCTCTAGATTACTTTTGTTAAGATGGTCATTTTTACTATGTTAATCCTGCTGATCCATGAGCATGGGAGATCTTTCCATCTTCTGATATATTCTTCAATTTCTTTCTCCAAAGATGTAAAGTTTTTGTCATACATGTCTCTCACTTTCTTGGTTAGAATTAGTCCAAGATATTTTATATTATTTGTGGCTATTGTAAAGGGGTGTTATTTCTCTGATTTCTTTCTCAGGCCATTTATCATTTGTAGAAGGGCTACTGATATTTTTAGTTCATCTTGTATCCAGACACATAACTGAAGATGTTTATCAGCAGTAGGAGTACTCTGGTAGAACTTTTAGAATCATTTGTGTATACCATCATATCATTTGTTAATAGCCATGCTTTGACTTCTTCCTTTCTGATTTGTATCACCTTGATCTCCTTTTCTTGTCTTATTGCTCTAGCTAGTACTTTAAGTACCATGTTGAATTGATATGGAGAGAGTGGGTAACATGGTCTTATTCCTAATTTTAGTGGAATTGCTTTGAGTGTCTCTCCATTTAATTCCATGTTGGATGTCAGCTTGCTCTATATTGCTTTTATTATGTTTAGATACATTCTTTGTATTCCTGATCTATCCAAGACTTTTATCATGACGAGATGTTGGATTTCTTCAAAGGCTTTTTCAATATCTAATGAGATTGTTGTGTGGTTTTTTTTTTCTTTCAGTTTGTATACAGGGGATTACATTAACAGATTCTCATATGTTAAATCATCCCTGAATCTCTGGAATAAAGCCTCCTTGATCAAGGTGAATGATCTTTCTGATGTGTTCTTAGATTTGGTCTGCAAATATTTTCTTGGGTATTTTTGCATCAATATTAATGAGGGAAATGGGTCTGTAGTTCTCTTTCTTTGTTGAGTCTTTGTGTAGTTTCAGTATCAGGGTGAATGCAGCTTCACAGAAAGAATTTGGTGAAGTTTTTTCCATTTATATTTATTTTGTGGAATAATCTAAATAATATTGATATTAGCTCTTCTTTGAAAGTCTGGAATTATCCTGCATTAACACTCTCATCCTGGGCTCCTTTTGGTTAGGAGATTTGTGACGACTGCTTCTATGTTTTAGAGGTTATGTTTGGTTTGTGTTATCTATGAAGAAATTTTTCCATTTCTTTTAGATTTTCCAATTTTGTGAAGTACAGTTTTTTGAAGTATGATCTAAAGTTTGTCTGGGTTTCCTCAGTGTCTATTGTTGTGTCCCTCTTTTCATTTCTGACTTCATTCATTTGGATGTTCTCTCTCTGTCTTTTGGTTAATTTGAATAAAGACATGTCTATCGTATGATTTTATCAAAGAACCAACTCTTTGTTTCATTGATTCTTTGTATTATTCTCTTTGTTTCTATTTTATTGATTTCAGTTGTCAGTTTGATTATTTCCTGCTGTCTACTCCT
The DNA here is from genome assembly GCF_903995425.1 of Onychomys torridus. NCBI lineage: Eukaryota > Metazoa > Chordata > Mammalia > Rodentia > Cricetidae > Onychomys > Onychomys torridus. The sequence continues at coordinate 4,083,674 of NC_050457.1, read as the reverse complement.
GTCTGGTGTGTTTGCTTCTTTTTGTTCAAGAGCTTTCAGGTGTGCTGTTAACTGCTCACGTGAGCTTTCTACAAATTCTTTATACAGGCATTTAGTGCTATAAACTTTTCTCTTAGCACCACTTTCATTGTGTCCCATAAGTTTGGGTATGTGATTCATTTGTTTTCATTGAATTCTAGGAAGCCTTTATTTATTTCTTCATTGACCCATTGGTAATTCAGTTGAGAATTATTCCTTTTCCATGAATGTGTAGGCTTTCTGTAGTTTGTGTTGTAGAACTCCAACTTCAATCCATGGTGATCTCATCAGATACAAAGGGTTATTCAATTTTTTTTTTTTGTATCTGTTGACACTTGCTTTGTGACTGAGTATGTGGTCAATTTTGGAAGACGTTCCATGATATACTCAGAAGAGGGTATACTATTTTGTTCTGAAATAGTTCTGTAGATATCTCTTAGGTCCATTTGGGTCATTACATCTGTGAGTTCCCTTATTTCTCTGTTTAGTTTGTCTAGAAGACTTGTCTATTGGTGATAGTAGGGTGTTTAAGTCTCCCACTATTAATGGGTGGGATTCTATGTTTGATTTAAGCTTTACTAATGTTTCTTTTACAAATATGGGTACCCTTGTATTTGGGGCACAGATGTTCAGAATTGTGATATCATGTTGGAGGATTTCTTTTCTCTGATGAATATGAAATGTCCTTCTCAATCTCTTTTGATTAATTTTGGTTTGGAGTCTATTTTATTAGATATTAGGATAGGTTTACCAGCTAGCTTCTTAGGTCCACTTGATTAGAAAGTCTTTTTTACAACCCTTTACTCTGAGGTAATATCTGTCTTTGGTGTGTAGTTGTGTTTCTTGTATGCTGCAGAACAGTGGATCCTATTTTCATATCATTCACTTAGCCTGTACCTTCTTATTGGTGAATTGAGTCTTATGATATTGAGAGATATAAATAACCAGTGACTGTTAATTCCTGGTATTTTTTGTTTGGGTGGTGGTAGTGTGTGTGTGTGTGTGTGTGTGTGTGTGTGTGTGTGTGTCCTTTCTTTATGTTTTGCTGGTGTGAGATTATCTATTACATATGTTTTCATAGGTGTAGCACTTCCTTGTATTGGAGTTTTTCTTCTAGTACCTTCTGTGGGACTGGATTTGTGAATGGATATTGTATTATTTTGACTTTTTTATGAAATATCTTGTTTTCTCCATCCATGGTTATTGAAAGTTTTGCTGGATATAGTAATCTGGGCTAGCTTCCACAGTACCTTAGAGTCTACAAGGTGTCTTCTGACTTTTAGAGTCTCCTTTGAGAAGTCAGTGTAACTCTGATAGATATGCCTTTATATGGTATTTTATCTTTTTCCTTTGCAGCATTTAATATGCTTTATTTATTCTGTATGTTAGTGTTTGATATGGTAAAGGGAATTTTTTTTCTTGGTCCAGTCTATTTGGTGTTCTGTAAGCTTCTTTTATCTTTATAGGTTTGTCCTTCTTTAGGTTGGGAAAATTTTCTTCTTTGGTTTTGTTGAATAAATTTTCTGGGCCTTTGAGCTAGGATTCTTATCCTTCTTGTATTTCTATTATTCTTAGGTTTGGTCTTTTAACAGTGTCCTAGATTTCCTAGATGTTTTGTGTTAGATTTTTTTTAATTTAATATTTCCTTTGACCAAGGCCTCTGTTTCCTCTATCATATCTTCAGTGCTTGAGATTCTCTCTTCCATCTCTTGTATCCTGAGATTCTCTCTTTGATCTCTTATGTTTTGTTGGTGATGCTTGCATCTGTAGTTTCTCTTTGCTTACCCAGATTTCTATTTCCAGAATTCCCTCAGTTTGTGTTTTCTTTATTGATTCTATTTCCATTTTCTTGTGATGAATGGTTTTTCTTCACCTGTTTTTAGTTGTTGTTTTCTTGACTTCCTTGGAATTCTTTAAGAGATTTATTGATTGCTTCCAAATTTTTGTTTGTCTTTTCCTCAATTTCTTCAAGGAATTTTTCATGTACTCTTTACAGACCTCTCTCATCTTCATAAAGTTGTTTTTAAGGTCATTTTCTTGTGCTTCAGTTGTGTTGGAATGTTCAGGTCTTGCTGTTACAGAATTGCTGAGTTCTAGTAGTGGAATATTGCCCTTTCTATTATTTATTTTGTTCTTACACTGGCATTTAGACATCTGGATTTGTGATGATTATAGGTCTAGGTGTTGATTCTTAGGGATTGGGGACTCAGGATTGGGGCAGCTCAGATAGGAGGCTGGTCACTCACCTATTCTTCCAATTGGTGTACCCATCTGTCTCTCATTAGAAAATTAATAGGCATCTAAAGAATAATAATAAAATAAAATAAATAGAAAACAAACAAAATATAACAAAACTAACAAACAGGAAAAATAACCAAAGAAAAATCGTAAGAACCACTTATAGATGCAGAGACACAAATGTCCACGCATTTTGGAATTCCATAAAAACCCAGAACCAGAAGGCATAAAATATAAACAAAGGAACTATAAGGTAGAGATAAAATAAAACAAACAAACAAACAAGCAAACAAACAAACCCCAACCAACAGCCATGTAAACAAACAAGCAGACAAAACACTCAGAGTTAACATGAGATAAAGAACCTCCCAAGATGCAGTTGAGTTTGCTGGGCATGGGACCTACTCTTAAGAGTGGTTTATTTTTCCAGTGATACGGTTTTGTAGAAAATTAACTTTTCATTTGCAAGTGGATCAATTGGAGACAGCTTCTGAGTAAGGAATGGGTGTGTGTGTTTGATTCTACTTCTTTACTCGAGGACCCCATCTGTTTCAGACTCTTGTAGGTCCCATGCCTGCTGCTACAATCTCTGTGAGTACAGATATGCTCCAGAAAAATCTTAAATTAATAATGTTTGCAAAATTGTTTTGATCATGTAAAGTACATTTTCCAAAGTCTAGTCAGTAGAACAAGGATACCTTTATGAGGCCACTGCTTTAACAAGCATACCACACCCACACATGAACAGCAAATGGGCAACGAGCTGGGTCTAGTTGGGTTTGAGTCAAGTTTCTTGTTAACTCCCTCTGCTTTCAGCCTTTTTCTGGGAATATCAAATATTATAATTGAGAGAAGAAAGAAGAGTAAGTATGCCTTATCTCTCTACTTATAAAACCAATCTCTCTTCTTGGTAAATCACTTAAGCTTTCTGAGCCTCAGTGTTTCACATGTGGAATGGTCAATGTAAATAGATTCATTGCAAAAATGTCACTATGGACTTTGAATACAGTAAATATTAATTCATTTTCTTGAAGCTGTTATGTAATTTACCAAGAAAACTACTATTAAATCAATATCATATAAATCATCATAGTGATTATGATATTTTGAGGATTTAAAGATTTAATGATATAATTTGATTTGTTTATTCATTGAACAGCATGAGGAACAGTTTGATGTTTAAACTCTAGCACATCAATCATCATGAAGCATGTTCTATAGTGAAGAGAACTGCATATTTAATTATCATCTAGTTCTTGCTCACCTGGTAGGATTAAAAGGAGTATAGAAATATTTCTTGGATCAGACTGATCACCTTAAGAGAGTAAAACTCTGCTTCTTTAAGATGTGATAAAGTACAGGTACAGATATGTGTACACATGGCTTGAGACTCTATAAAGTTTATCTCATCATGGCAGTATTAGCCCATCAATACTCATTTAGCTACCTAAAGCTTTTAGAGTTCATGCTTCGGGTTCCTTCAATGTGTCACTTTTTTTTTTTTAAATGACATAGAGTCCCAGGAAGAAACGTTTGTTTTGACACAATTAATAATTTAAAATTGGATGGAATAAAATTAACACCTCCATGATAACAACAAAAGCCAATAAAGAAAGAGAAAGGAAAGCTTGGCTTGTCCCTGGACAACCAGAGAGTGTCAGTTCAGTTTTAACTCTTACAATAAAAAATTCTAAGTTTTCTCTTAAGCTAACTTTAATACATCTCAGTGCATTAAAGCATCTTAGAACATGAAACTAGATCTAATTTTCCTTCAGACTTACTCTCAAGTCTTAAGTGCAAGCTCAAGGAAATGCAAAGGGCACAGCATAGGAGGCTTTCAAGGGCACTAAGTCAAACAATTACAGTGAAGTATTCTGTAAGATAAAATAATGGAATTTCTGAAGCATGCCTGGATTTGATCCAAATGTATGCACTCTATGCATCTTATTGTACTTTGCTGTGCTCCACTACTGTTCTTCACCAAACTACACTCATACTACTTTTAGACTGAGGGTCTATTTTGACAATATTACCAGTGGTGTGAATTAATTTCATTTGTAAAACTACAAAATTATAATAAGTAACCTATCTATATTGTGTCAAGTTTTTACATAGTGATAACAAACAGTTACCATATTTCACATCACAACTAAATGGAGGAAATTCTATTAAACACTTTTTAGAAATGAAAATGAAATCTTGGGTGGATATTTCAGATTCCTTTTTGGAGAGTGTTCTGTAAATGTTTCATATATCTTTACTAACATTGACCAATACCAGATACAAAATCTCATATTTCATATTTTGAGATGCATGTGTTATTGAGGAATATCTATAGAAATGTAATTACATTGAAATTTTCAGACAGTCAGTTGCTGAAAGTCTTTACCACCTAAAATAAAAATAAAATGAATCCATCCACTTAATCTGAATTTCCAGATATCAAAGCTGCCCAAATCATTTCCAAATTGATTATATTTGACCCTAGTGAACATAATGTTATAAGGCTAATGGAAACAGAATTCAACTGGAAAAAAACTAACATTTGTAAGCTGGTTGAGAGCTCAAGGTAAATATATGCAGACTGACTTAATATATTCAAGTGAACTGAAAGAGTAGAATTTATTGGAATTTAAATTACTAAAATATTCATTAGGAGGAAATAAAATTAATTTGAAATTACTCATAAAAGTAAATATGAAATAGAAAGTTAATTAACATTAGTTACAATTAATTACATTAATATTTAATTAAAATAAAGTGTATTGTTTTCTTGATGATATTGTGTAAAGCTAAGACAGGTGTATACAAACGTTAATGCTAAGAATTTATAAACACTTAGTACCTACTTACAGACTGGTGGTACTCAAACTCATACTTTATTTTACCTAGTTAAAAAAAAATGTAATGGTAGAATTTCTTTCTACTTAAATTGACATTTTGTTTTCATGTACTTTATAATATACTATTCTAAGAAATAACCACTAAATTTCTAAAATTGAGTCATGGGAATTAATATTCCTACAATCAATTATCCTAGAAATGTTTGTTATTTAAACAACCACCAGTCAAATAGTTGTTTTTTGTAATGTAAAGTAATAGCAGTTCAGAAACAGAAACATGAAGGTAAAGAAAATACAGATAAGTGCAATCAAATAGTTTAACTTACAATTATGATATATTTTCTCTTTTGTGTTTTATTCAATTTATTTATTTTACATCCTGACAGAAGTTTCCATTCCCTCCTATCCTCACATTCTCTCTCCCACCTATTTTCTGACCCCTCCCCAATCTACTCCTCTCTGTTCAGAAAATGACAGGCCTCCAGTGTGACAAAGCACAGCATATCAAGCTACCATAAGACTAAGCAGTTCCACTTGTATTAAGGCTGGCCAAGGAAATCCAATATGAAAAGTAGGATGTCACAAGCCAGCCAAAATGTTAGGGACAACTACTGTTCCTATTGTTAGGAGTCCCATACATAGACCAAGCTACCCAACTATCACATATATGTAGAGGACCTAGGTCAGTCCTGGGTAGGCTCTGTGATTATGGGCTCAGACTGTGAGTTTCTATGAGCCAGATTAGTTGTTTCTGTGGGTTTTCTTGTGATGACCTTGACCCCTCTTGGCTCCTACAATCCTTCTTCCCTCTCTTCAGTAGGATTCTCCAAGCTCAGACTAACGCTTGACTGTGGGCCTCTGCATCTGTTTCTATCAGTTACTGGGTGAAGGCTTTCTGATGACAACTGGTGTAGTCAACAATCTGATCAAAAGGGATCATCACTTCAGACTATGTGTTCACTACTTATAGGAGTCTTAGCTGGAGTCATCCTTGTAGATTCCTGGGAGTTTCCTTTGTATCAGCTTCTACCTGACCACTAAATGCAATCCCTTTATAGTCATCTCTTTGATTACTTTCCCCATCCATCCACCCCCCAGGCCAATCTCTCCAATTCTCATCCCCACCCACCCAAGATCCACCTAGGAGATCTCTTCTATTTACCCTTTCCCAGAAGATCTATGGGTCCCACCTTGGGCCCTCCTTATTACCTAGTCTCTCTGGGTCTGTGGTTTGTATAATTGAGTATATACTATGTTTGTCTTTCTGTGTCTGAATTAACTCATTCAGCATGTTTTGTTTTTTCTAGCTCCATCCATTTGTATTCAAATTTTATGATGCCATTGCTTTTACCAGCTGAGTTATACTGCATTGTGTAAATGGACCACATTTTCTTTATTGATTCTTTGGTTAAGGTGTAGCTTGGTTGTTTCCAGGTTCTCATCACTACAATTTAAACTGTTATGTACATAGTTGAGGAAGTGTCCTTGTGGTTTGATTGAGCATTCTTTGGGTACAAGCCCAAGAGATGTATAGCTGGGTCTTGAGGTAGATTGATTCTCAGTTTTTTGAGAAACCACCATATTGATTTCCAAAGTTGCTACAGAAGTTTGCCCTCCTACCATCAATAGAGAACTGTTATCTTTGCTCCACATCCTCTCCAACATGAGCTATCATATGTGTTTTGATCTTGGCCATTTTGACAGGTGTAAGATGGAATCTGAGTCATTTTGATCTTCATTTCCTTGATGTCTAAATACCTCGAACATTTCTTTAAGGGTTTCTCAAACACTGGAGATTCTACTGTTCAGAATTCTCTGGTTAGATCTGTACCCTCTTTAAAAATTGGACTATTTACTATTTTGATGTCTAGTTTTTTTCAGTTCATTATATATTTTGATGACCAGCCCTCTGTAGGATGTGGGGTTGGTGAAGATCTTTTACCTTTGTGTAGGATGCTATTCTGTTCTATTGACAGTGTCCTTTGCCTTACAGAAGCTTTTCGGTTTCATAAGGTACCATTTATTGCTTGTTGATAGTGTCTGTGCTGCTATTGTTCTATTCAGAAAGAAATGCATTCAAGACTATTTCCCACTTTCTCTTCTATCATGTTCAGTGTAACTGGATCTATGTTGAGGTCTTTGATCCATTTGGACTTGAGTTTTGTGTAGAGTGATAGATATGGATCTATTTGCAATCTACTACATGCTGACATCCAGTTATTCCAGAGCCATTTGTTGAAGATGCTTTCTTTTTGTACATTGCATAATTTTGACTTCTTTACCAAATCAAATCAAATGTCCATAGTTGTGTGGATTGATGTCTGAGTCTTCAATTCAACATGATTAACTCACCTGTCTATTTTTATGCCAATACCATGCTGTTTTTATTACTATAGCTCTGTAGTAGAATTTGAGATCATGGATGTTGATACCTCTGGCAGTTCTTTTATTGTACAGGATTGTTTTAGCTATGCAGGTGTTTTTGTTTTTCATTATGAATTTTTCAATATCAAAAATTGAGTATTTTTCTGTCATGTTTTGTAAAGAATTGTGTTGCGATTTTGATTGGGATTGCATTGAATCTGTGTATTACTTTTGGTAAAATGGCTAATCCATAAACATGGGAGATTTCCCATCTTCTGATATTTTTTTCAATTTCTTTCTTCAAATACTGAAATTCTTGACATACAGGTCTTTGTAGAATAATTTGAAGAACATTGATATTAGTTTTTCTTTCAAGGAATGATAGAATTCTCAACTGAAAGTACCTGGCCCCTGGCTTCTTTTGGTCAGGAGAATTTTAATGACTTCTTTTATTTACTTAGGGATTCTAGATAAATTTATATTGCTTATCTGGTCTTGGTTTTATTTTGGTATGTGGTATCTTTCAGGAAATTTGTTCATTTGTTTTATATTTTCCAATTTTGTGGAGTACAGACTTTTGAAGTATGAGTGTCTGAATTTCCTCAGTATCTGTTGTCATAACCATTTTTCATTTCTAATTTTCATAATTTGTATATACTCTCTTTGTGTTTTAGTTAGTTTAGATAAAGGTTTTTCTATTTTGTTGATTTTCTCAAAGAACCAGCTCTTAGTTTCATTGATTCTTTGTATCATTCCCTTGGTTTCTGTTTAAATTATTTCAGCCCTCTGAATATGTCCTACTGTCTACTCTCCAGTGTGTTTGCTTTTCTTGTTCCAGAGCTTTAACCTGTACTATTAAGTCTCTAGAATGAGATTTCTCCAAATTCCTTATGCCAGCACTCAATGCTATGAACTCCCTTCTTAGCACTGCCTTCATTGTGTCCCTTAAGTTTGGGTATGTTGTATATTAATTTTCACTGAATTGTAGGAAGTCTTTAATTTCTTCCTTCTTCCTTCACCCAGTTGTAACTGAATAGAGAGTCATTTGGTTTCCATGAATTTGTAGGTTTTCTGTAGATAGTGTTGTTCTTGATCCCCACCTTAAATCTGTGGTGATTTGAGAAGATACAGGGAGTTATTCCAATTATTTGTTTTTTAATCTGTTGACACTGGCTCTGTGGCTGAGTGTGTTGTCAGTTTTGAAGAAGGTTCCATGAGGTGCTGAGAAGGTGTATTCTTTGCTGTTTTGGTGAAACGTTCTATAGATATTTGTTAGGTCCATACGATTCATGACATTTGCTAGTTCTGCTATTTGTCTGTTAAATTTCTGTCTGGCAGACATGTACATTGGTGAGAGTAGGGTGTTCAAGTCTCCCACAATGAATGTGTGGGGTTTGATATGTGATTTGAGCTTTAGTAATGTTTCTTTTATAAATGTGGATGTTCTTGTATTTGGGGCATACATGTTCAGAATTGAGACATCACTTTGGAGGGATTTTTCTTTTGATGAACATAAAATGTCTGTCTCAGTCTCTTTGATTAATTTTTGTTTGACATCTGTTTTGTTGGATATTGGGATAACTACATCAGCATGCTTTTCTGGTGTGGGATTATCTATTGCCTGTGTTTTCATGGCTATAGATAACTTAGTTAGGTTGGAATTTTCCTTCAGTAACTTATGTAGAACTTGGTTTGTGCATAGATATTGATTAAATTTAAACTTGTTATGAAATATCTTGTTTTCTTCATCTATGGTAATTGAAAGTTTTGCTGGATCTAGTACTCTGGGCTGGCATTAATAGCATCTGCTATTAATCTGCAAGATGTCTGTCCAGGCTCCTTTGTCTTTTAGAGTCTCCTTTGAGAAGTCAGGTAAAATTCTGATATGTCTGCTTTTGTATATTACTTGGTCTTTCCTCTTTCCAGCATTTAATATGCTTTCTTTATTCTGCATGTTTAGTGTTTTGATTATTGTGTAGCAAGGGGACTCTTTTTCTGATCCAGTCTATTTGGTGTTCTGTAAACTGGGATTCTTCTCCTTCTTGTAATCCTATTATTCTTAATTTTGGTCTTTTCATAGTAGCCCAGATTTCCTGGGTGTTTTGTGTTAAGAATTTTTTAGATTGAACATTTTCTTTGACTAATGAATCTTTTTCTTCTATTTTTTTTGTTTGTTTTTTTCTCCTTTTTTATTTATTATATTTGTGTTTTAATTTTACACATCAGCCATGGGTTCCCCTGTCCTCTCCCCTCCCGCCCCCGCCCTACCTTCCCTCCAGCCCCTCCCCTCCATTCCCATCTCCTCCAGGGCCAAGACTCCCCTGGGGATTCAATTCAACCTGGTGGATTCAGTATAGGCAGGTCCAGTCCCCGCCTTCCAGGCCGAGCAAAGTGTCCCAGTGTAAGCCCAAGGTTCCAAACAGCCAGCTCTATTTTATTTTAATGCCAGAGATTCTCTCTTCCATCTCTTGTATTCAGTTGGGGATGCTTGCACATGTAGTTCTTATTCACTTACCCAGGTTTTTATTCCATAATTCCCTAAGTTTGTGTTTTCTTTGTTGCTTCTATTTCTATTTTCAGGTCTTCAACAGTTTGTTTCCCTTATCCGTTTGTTCTGTTTTTCCTTTTCTTAGTTTTCTTGGCATTCTCTAAGAGATTTATTGATTTCCTCCAATTTTTGTTTCTCTTTTTCACCTTTTCTGTAAGGTATTGTTTTCATTTACACTTTAAGGACCTCTATCATCTTCATAAAGTTATTTTAATGTCATTTTCTTGTGTTCTAGCTGCATTGGAATATTTAGGTCTTGATATCTCTGGATAGTTTTTTTTTTATTTTGATGGTGGCATATTGCCCCTTATGTTACTGATTGTGTTCTTAAATTGACATTTAGGCATCTTTATTTGGAATGAATATAGGTCTAGGTGTTGATTCCTGTGTTTGTCTTTGTCAATAGGTTTTTTTTTTCCTTACTTTGCTTTCTGTTTCCTCTCTTGTCATTTGGCCTAAATGGCCAAGGGTTCTTGGAGAGTATTCAGGTACAGTAGAGAGTCACCACTGGGCATTTTGGGGGCCTTGAGTCCCTAGCCTTTCCTCCAGTAAAGCTGAAGTATTCTTTGGAATTTCTAGTCCAGAATATGGATCTCAGGGGAGTGAGTGTTGTTCTTCTGACTGGTTTGGGCTGTTCCCAGGCCCATGGAGTCTGCTGGAGTTGTGGGGAAGGGCTGGCCATGGCGAGGATGATGTGGTGGAGAGGATGGTAGGCAATGTAGGTCTTAGGGGAACAGAATCCAGGGCCTGAAGACAATCCAGCTGTCAGGCTGGTCACTTACTTGTTGAACGACTGGTAGGGACTATCAAGTATGCTACATTTTCATCTTATATTAACAATCATTTAAAATTTAAATGACAAGTATATCCATTAATAGACATTGAATGAATGGATTAAAAATAAGGAAGATACTATTTTAAATTATGTTAAAATCCAATTTTTTTTTTTTATGGAGATGAGGATTGAACCGAGAGGTTTGTACTTGCTAGGCAAGCACTCTACCACTGAGCTAAATCCCCAACTCCCCAAATTTATTTTAAAATAAAAAGAATATACAAGGATATATCACAATAAAACTAGGCAGAGGAATTTTGAATTTACTGTGCACTCTGGCCAGACAAAGTGGTGATCAGAGCAGGAGCAAATATCCAAATTTAAATTAAAATACATTGCCTAATACTAGTGCCTTCTTTAAAGAATGTGTAAAAAATTTTATGTGTGAAACTATCAGTTTGTCAGATAAATGAAACAAAAGCAATGGAATTAAAAAACAAATAGCTTCAGGGCTAACTACTCTGCCTTGGACAGGCTGGTTCTCCATCTCCCAGAAGTTCTTAGTTGTCTCTAGATCTTTTATAGCTGTAGGTTCTACAAAGTTTTCCCTCCTTCCAAGTTAAGACATCATTAATATTGCTATTGTTTGGGTATCCTTCATACACCCATTTTTTTGGAGAAATTGTTTCATAACACATTTAGGTACTCTGGCTTTTTCAATTTTTCTACTCCTTTTCAGTGACGTTCTTTGAGCCATAGAGTCAGGAGTTACGTTGTACATGTGGGCATGAGGCTGGGTTCCTCACCAACCATTATTATCTGTGTTGTGTCCACTTGTGGTTTTCAGTGATGGTCTTCATTTGTTTTAAAGAGAAGCTTCTTTGATGAGGGGTGGTAGCTACACTTACCTATAGGTATAAGGTTGAGATGAAGAATATAGTAAGGAATAATGCTTGTCTACAAAAGTGGTGGTATTAGACTCTGTTCTAAGGGGAAAACTCCAGTAGCTCTGGAAAGCTGGCTAGGTTTTCAGTATCAGTCTTGCTTTCCCTTCTGTTGAATGTCCAGAGTGGTTAGCCTTGAAATCATGTACACACAAATAGCAAAAACAGATACAGTGCATTTGTGCATAAAAATCCATTTATATGTATTAAATATAATCAAACAAAAAGAGGCAATGAGCTTGAAGAGGTAATGGGAAGAATGAGAGGAAGGGTAGCTTGGAGTGGCTTGAGGGAAGTAAGGAGTGAGAAACTGATATAATTGTATTTCAATTAAAATCATTTAGAAGAAAATAAATAGAAAAATACAGTGTTATAGCTGTAGATCCATACACCACTCTACCAGTAACTGACAAATGAAACTGGCACATTACCAATTGCGATATAATATCTGGAAGATAATTCTTCATTCTAACTGGTATTATTGAATCTTTTATCCAAGAAAAAAAGAGAATATTTTCTTTTCACGTTCTCTTGGAGCAGTCACCAAGTATTTCACTCTTTGAATACTAAAATACTTATTCAAAGTATTTCATAATATCCATAATTTCTATTGGAAATGAAAATAAATAATTACAAACCAAGACTACTTCATTAATGATTATTATGAAACACTTAGGGAAAATTTAATATAATGTTTATGACAGTGCCTCACTCTATACTCCAGGCTTGCCTGGAATTCACTATGTACAACACTGGTGATCCTAGAACTCATAATACTCCTATTCCTGCCTCCCAGGTTGGAATAATAAATGTATGCATTCCAGCTGTCTTGATAAGACTATTTTTCATTACTTAATCCAGAAGATAGTACAAGAAATAATATCTCTATAAAGATAGCATTACTCTTTTATTAAATCAAAATAAAGACAAGAAAGATATAGTCCATATCTCCCATGGGTGTGTATGGAAATACTGATTAAAATGCACGAAAATAAAATCCAACATTGTGAGAAAATTATGTTGTATATCAAAGCATGTTTATTTATTCCATTTAAATGATAGCTTGATACTTAGAAATAAACAAGGAAAGTTATCATATCAACAGGCAAAAAAGAAAGAAGTCATACAGACATATCATTGACCTAGAAATTCAATAACCATTCATAATTAATAATTTTTAAGATAATTGGCTGATAAGCAATTTCTACAATGAGATTTTAAAAACAAAATTTATATCTAACATACCTAATTTTATGGATATTTCTTCATTAATATCAAGAGAATATACAGGATTCATTCTCTGATTAATCTATTTGAAGATATACTTGACTCCTGAGTGCACAAACAAATGAGTCTCTAATTCTCGTGCCTTTGCTTGAGCTCCTTTTCTTCTGTTAGTTTGTCTTGTCCAACTCTGAAGTGATAGCTTTGTTTTACTTTATTATATTTCATTTTGCTATATTTAAAAAATGAGAGAGTGATTGACATATGCAATATTCATATATGATAAGTAACATACTAAAATGGTTTTGGAAAACATAATTCATATGCTTCCATTTGTTTGGCTATTTGTCCCTGAGCTTTTCCAATCTTGGTCTCAACAATTCATACTCTTACAGTCCCTCCTTTTTCTCGACAATTGGATTCCTGGAGCTCCACCTGGGGCCTGGCCAAGGATCTCTGCATCCACTTCCATCAGTTATTGGAAGAGAGTTCTAGCACAACCATTAGGGTGTTTGGCCATCTGATCACCAGACTAGGTCATATCAGGCTTTCTCTCAACCATTGCCAGCAGTCTACAGAGGATGTATCATTGTGGATTTCTGGGGACCTCCCCAGCACTCTGCCTATTCCTGTTCTCATGTGGTCATCGTTTATCATGGTCTGTTATTCCTTGTTCTCCCTTTCTGTTCTTGATCCAGCTGGGATCTCCTGCTCCCCTAAGCATTCTTTCCCTCAAACCTTGCCCTTCATTACTCCCACTGTCATCCAGGTTGTTCATGTAGATCTCATCCATTTCTCTGTCATTGGGCGATCCCTGTGTCTTTTCTAGGGTCCCATTTTCTAGGTAGCCTCCCTGGAGTGGTGTAGCAGTCTAGTCATCTTTGTTTTATATCTAGTATCCTACTATGAGTGAGTACATGCCATGCTTGTCCTTCTGAGTCTGGTTTACCCTCACTCAGGATTTTTTTTTCTAGATCCATCCATTTGCCTGCAAATCTCATGATGTCATTGTTTTTCTCTGCTGAGTAGTACTCCATTGTGTATATGTACCATATTTTCTTTATCTATTCTTCAGTTGAAGGGCATCTAGGTTATTTCCCCCAGCTGGAGCAGGCCCTCTGGATAAGTGAGACAACTGAATAGTTTGAAATGTTTGAGAGGCATCCAGGCAGTGGGACCCAAGACCTATCCTGTTTGGAACCTTGGGCTTACACAGGGACACTTTGCTCAGTCTGGAAGGAGGGGACCTGCCTGTACTGAATCCACCAGGTTAAAATGAAACCCCAGGGGAGTGTTGGCCCTGGAGGAGATGGGAATGGAGGGGAGGGGATGGAGGGAAGGTGGGAGCAGAGGCGGGAGGGGGGAGGACAGGGGAACTCATGGATGATGTGTAAAATTAAAACATAAATATAATAAATTAAAAAAATAAAAATAAAACAGAAGAAATCTTTTAAAAATCAGAAAACAAGGAAATTTTAAAAGGAGAGATCTATAAAATTGTGTAATAGAAAAGGATATATATATATATATATATATATATGTTATTTTAATATGTTAAAAGTCTCTGGAAACCAGCTACTATTATGAAAGTATAAATAAAAATAGTAGATATTATGAATGATAACAGATATCATTCATTATACAGCAACAGAAATGAACAAATGCCAAGAATCTGAGGAAGCCAGTTGCTGATGAGGTTGAGGAGAAATGGGAACGGATAGTGGGAAGACAAGCTGCAAAGGCTGTGAAAGTGTCTGCCGTAGTTACCATTGTCTTCACCTTCAACCCTGAAATTTAACATTCCTAGTGATATCCCAAGCTGCTGAAAAAGCATGTCAACCCTGCCCATAATATTTATAGCCAATCAATTCTTTACTTCTAAGAACTGGATATAACCAAATTTACCTGCAATAGGTAAATGAATAAGTTACTTTTGATAATACATCAAATGAGATATTAATTCCTAATAATAAGTGCAAGTCACTCAGCAATATAAATGAGTACTAAGTACATTTCTAAATAAAGAAAGAAAACACACTCTCCTGATTGGTAAGGTCCAGCCTTTGTTCTTCAAGTATACTGTTTCCCCATTATCTCTATTTTTCTGAAATGCCAGTGGTGGGTGCACACTCACAGGCACACAGACACACACAGACACACAGACACACACACACACACACACACACACACACACACACACACATATATCAGTCATTAATATACTGTATTATTAAACATTTTATTAGCTTACTGCAGTTGTGTAATCATAACAATACATTGGTTTTTGATATGTTTATCTCCTCCCAAACAATCTTGAGTCCATTAGTATGATAATTATTATTAATTTCCTCCTGTTACAGTCTAATTTAGGCAAGCACTAGTAATAAATGTTTGTATCTGACTTACTTAGAACATTTCATACAAATAGATTCATGTGGCCTTTTATTTGTATTTTCCTCTTAGTGTGTTTTTGAGGTTGATCCTTATTTAGATTTGGATACTTCATATTTCATTTTCCTTTTATTGATAAGCAATATTTTTATTTTATTTTATTTTATTTATGTAGGCTCACCTATATATGTGTGTCTATACACTACATGTATGGTTAGGACTCACAGAAGCCAGAAGAGAACAATAAATTCCCTACAACTGGAGTTACAAATGATTGTCAACTACAAAGTGAATACTTTGTGCAATCACTTAGTGAAATCTAATCTCAGTCTTCTGCAAGAGAAGCTAGTGTGCTGAGCCACTGAGCTATCTCTCCAACTCATTAAATATTATTTAACTATATACTATACCATAATATCTGGATTCATGAGATGATACAAATTTAATTTGTTTCTATATTTTACTTGTAGGAATAATGTTCTAAGAATATCCATGTTAAGTTTGTGGACTACATAATTCACTTACTTTTTATTGTACCCACATGGGTAGAATACAATTGTGAATATATTCTACGCTTCATTTTCTAAGGATATGCTAAAATTCTTACTAATCACATTTATACATCAGTGTACAATAATCTGTCAAAAATTCAACATAACATCATTGTTTGTTTTTATGCCATTTTATTTTTTCTTGAATGCATGTGAAGTGATGTCTTTTTCTATATACTCTCCATTTTACCATCGTCTTCAAAGAAATGCCAAATCAATGAACAAGCAGTAGGAGCTCTTTGTGATTTTTTGTTTGTTTGTTTTTTGTTTTTCAAAACAGGGTTTCTCTGTGTAGTTTTGTGCCTTTCCTGGAACTCACTCTTTCGACCAGGCTAGCCTTGAACTCACAGAGATCTGCCTGCCTCTGCCTCCTGAGTGCTGGGATTAAAGGCGTGTACCACCACCACCCAGCTTCTTGTAATTTTTGATACAAATCACTTATCACACAGGTAAATTATGTTGTGGTTTTGTTGAAAAATGTCCCTGATAAGGCTCATAAAAGTGGGTCTCTGCTTAGTGTACCATTTGGGGAGGTCATGGACCATTTGGGTGGATGGAGCCTGGAAGCAGTATGTGCTTTCTAGTGGCTGACTTTGATTGTTTATAGCCTCACCCCATTTTTCTATCACAGTATCTATTTGCAGTTAAATATGTGATCTTCCAGTTTCATGATCCAGCCTCCTGCTGGCATGCCCTCCCTGCTACTATAGATATTCCTTCTGGAACTAGAGGTGCAAGTCATTAAACTCTTTCTTCCTTAAGCTGGCTTTGGTCATTGTGTTTTATCACTGTAAGAGAAAAGTTAGAAATACATTTGGTGATATTTTCTTCCATTTTGTGCTTTTTATTAAGTTTGATGGTGTTATTTGTAGCACAACATTTTAATTTTCAAGTAAATTCCTAGTTTTTCTTTTGTTTTATATGGCTTTAGTATCTATCCCAAGTAAAAATGCCTACTTAAAGTTTATAAAGATTATTGTTGTTTTTTTCTCTATAATTTCCATAGATTTAACACATATACTAAAGTCTATGGCCCACTTCAAGTTATTTTTTGCGTATATTGTAAGGCAGGAATCTATACTCATTTACATGTGGATATCAAATAATCCAATTTTCTCATTATGAGCATATTGTAAAGACATTCTTAGCTGAATTGTATTGAAGTTCATGTCAAAATGTAACCGATAATAGATAAAGAAGAATATTTCTGGACTATCAAGTTATTGCATTGATCCCTCTGTAGGTCTATCCTTGCAGGGGAAACACATTGTTTTGATTACAATAACATAATAAGAAACTTTATAACAGAAAATATTAATCCTTCAGATGTAATCTTCTCAAAAGTAGATTGCTGCACAAGGAAAGAGTTCAGCAGATAAGACTGTGGACAGCCCTTGCAGAGGACCAGAGTTTGGTTCCCAGCACTCATTTCAGGCAGATCACAACTACATTAAATCCAGCCCCTGTGGTATTAGATAGCTCTGACCTTCACTGTCACCTGCACTCACATGCCCACACAGAAACAAACATATATGTAATTAAATATAATAGAAACAAATCTGCACATTAAAATGCTAGATCTACTTAGAGTTCCATTAATCTGCATATGAACCATGGGATCATCAAATCAATGCATGAGAAATAAAGGATAACTAGCTATTTTAATGCTCTATACTGAATCTATAGACCAATATTTTAGAACTTTTTCTATCTTAATATTGAATTATATATGTGTGTGTGTGTGTGTGTGTGTGTGTGTGTGTGTGTGTAAATAATTTATTTCAACACATCTTGTTTGGTATATATAAAAACATGTATGTATCAGAAACTTTTTCATTAAACATGATCCTAATTATTTTGTTGTTCATAGTAAATCAAGTTGAACTGCTTTCTCAAATTTGTTTAAGAATGCTGACTGTGCAATTAAAAATTTATTGATTTTTCTAACTTTTTCATAGATCCAATTTTCGGTTTGAATATTTTTCTTGTTCTATTATTTGTTTTCAAAATAATTGTAGCTTTTTTTCTCCTTGTTTTAAATTCACTCTTCCTTTTCTTCCCTATTTTCTTAAGACAAAAAGTAATGTTTATTAGAGAAACTACTCCTCCAATGTTGTACATTAATTCATTTTATTTTATGTGTCAGTGTTTTGCCTGCATGTATCTACATTACCAAATACTTTCTCATTGTCTGTAGAGGTCGGAACGGGAATCAAATCCTCTGAGACTGTGGTTATAGATGGTCTTCAACCACCATGTGGTTCCTGGGACTCAAACCATGTGCTTTGCAAGAGGAACAAGTGCTTTTCACCACAGAGCCATCTCTCTTTACCTCACTTTAAATTTTAAATGTTAATGTGTTACTGTCACTGGGGAATAAGCAACATGTTACCCGCATCAAAGAAACAAAAATGGCTGAAGTATACATCATAGACATTCTTCTTTAACATTATTTTTGAGAATCTCATACATCACTATAATATTTACATTATTTCTACCCCATTCTTTACATTTCTATATGTTTTGAAATAAGGTGTCCCTAAGTTGATGGGGATGGCCTGGAACTCTGTCTGTAACCAAAGCAGAGCTTCACTTGTGACCATTCCCCCTCCAGATCTTTGGTAGCTGAGATTGTGTTTCCTCTCTTGAGAACTCTCTATTCAACTCTTCAGCCCATTATTTTATTTTTTATTATTTTTTCTGGAGCTGAGGACTGAACTCAGGGCCTTGTGTTTGCTTTTCCCAACCCCCATTATTTGATTAGATTGTTTTCTTTTTTTTTTTTTCAGTTTTTGAATTCTTTGCATATTGTAACTATTAATCTTCTGTAAGTTGTATAGCTGGCTGCATGCTTTCTATTCACTCATTAATTGTTTTTTTTTAATTGTCACACTTTTATTAAGGAAACTTCCCCATTTTAAGTAAAGAGGTAGTTCAAAGTATATGTAACATACAACAGATTTAGAACAGCCACTCATGAGCTGAAAGAAAATGTTCTAAGTTGTTTGTTTAGGACAGTATTTTAGAAATGGTGACACCAGCCACCTTTCACACACCTGATTTACCTCACAGTCACTTCAGTTTGGAGATTTTTAAAATATTAAATAAATAAATAACAGTAATTTTTTTAAAAAACCAAACTACGGTAAAGATAGTCCTCTTCTGTTGAAGTTTTCCTAGGAATCCATACAACACAAATATTGAACCTGGCCTGGTGACACATGCCTTTAATCCCAGCACTTGGAAGTCTGAGGCAGCAGAGGGTGCATAGTGAGAATCTGCCTCAAATAAAAAAGACCCAAATGCTAAGTAACTAAGGTTTACGCTCGACTCCATAACATCACGACTAGTGTTAAAAACCTCTTCCACTATAAAATAACTTGACCTCTTTGCAATAAAAATCTGGCAAATGTGTAAGCAAAGAACCCAAGTCCCACCAAACTTAAATGTCTCACAGAAATAAGACCTTTCCAGCCAAGAAATGGAAGAGAACATAAATTAGGCAAGTGATTTGCACTTGCAACAGTGAGAAGTAAAAATTTTAGTAAAAGAAAACCCTACAAAAGCTGACATTAAGTCAATGGTTTTCACCATTCCTAATGCTGTGACCCTTTGATATAGTTCCTCATAATGTAAATATCTGTGTTTTCTGATGGTCTTGGGTGATCCCTACCAAAGGGTCATTCAAGCTCCTCTGCCCCTAAAGGAGAACTACTGCTTTAAATGATCAAAGAAAACAAGGCAGTCATTCTTAGTTATGAAATCAATTGGAGATCTTATCTCATTAAAATCACTTGACATGTAAGTCCTATAATAACAAGGATCATATCAATCTTACCTCCCTATCTTCAGAATCTAACATAGTGCCTGAAAATACCAGTTGCTTATTAATATTTCTTGAGGCTGTGGGAGTAGCTCAGTTGTAGAGAACATGCTTAGCGTGCTTGAGGCCTTGGGTTCAAACTCCCCAGCATTTAAAAAAGAAGAAAAGGCTTCTGAATGACTGAAATAAATCAAGACATAGCCTCCAACCAGGGAGAAGAATATTATTTGAAGCCATGATGTTTTTAGTCCTTAAGCTACTAACAGTAACCGGAATAATAACATGTGGAGCCCCATGATTTTGAAATGTTCCTATTGAAAAACAAAGTTTCTGAGAAAATATTCAAAACATTGGATGACATGGCAAAGTCCCATTGTTGCACATAATTGGTGCTCTTTTGATGACTCACTAAAATTCAGAATGCTAGAAAGCATTATTAGACCATACAATGAGTGATGTTGGGCATAAACTACCTACAAGTCTTATTAGTTAACTGTATTCTTATTTAAATATTTAGTAGAAATTATGCCTCAAATCTGAGCCACGTGTAAATACATCAAATTATAACAAATTAAGACCTCCTACCATCTGTATATAAATTAAATTTAGTTTTTTGATTATCTGTTCATGTACTCTCATAGCTCAAAAATAAAAACAAAAGTCTAGTGGGAATAAAGTTTCTCAGACAAAATCAGTTTCACATTTGGATCTATCACACATTATTCTAACTTTCCCTTCCCTTCATACCCAAACCAATCACTCACTTAGGAAAAATTTATCTAGCTAAAAACAGTTAGCAGTCTAGGGCTGTACCTTTGTGGTGGGTTCAGTGCTTGCCTAGCACATGTGAGACCCTGGGCTTGACTTCCAGCACCAACACAGTAAAATCACATTTATTTAGGTCTTAGTCCATGCTGGCCTCTAACTTACAGAAACCCTCCTGCTTCAACTTCATAAATTCTGAGATTACAGGCACAAGCCACCAAAGTAAAAAAAGTTTAAATAAATAATTATCACAAGCCCTTCTGTGACATTTTGTTGGCAAATGCCAGGCTGTCTCCAAAAGCCAAAAGGGATCAGTGAAACAAAACTGGAAACTTTGTTAATGTATTAGTCACCATCTTTTAAAGCAAAGGTATAGCAGAAAAGATGTATGGGGACAGTCATTCATATTAGTCAGATGTATTTTGTCCAGTGGTGACCAGGTTTCCTGTTTGAATGTTCCTACTTAAATGACAGAGATAGTGTAAATGATAGTTCAAGAGTTTCTAAGTTCTCTAGCAATCCTACACCTTACTGTAACCCCTGGGTCAGAAAAAGCTCAAAATCTGAAATGTACTTTAGAATAAAGAATTGTTTTTTCCCATTCTTCAAGATCAACTATGAACGGTGGCAAAGTGGACAGTGTATCATTGTATCTCTAAGACTACCTAAATGCAAAAATTCTGGTTATTCTTCTGTATCCCACTTAATATTTTTTTTCATTTGTTGTCAAGATGAAGGTACACGAGAAAAGGGAAACCAGGAGACACTGTAAACTGCACAAAAGTCATGGCCAAACTCACCTTTCTTATGTAATAAACACTGATATGAAGTTCAGATCCAATATAGTCCATTCCTACAGAGACCATTCATTATTCTTTAGCTCACTTAAATATGCCCAAAGTATTTCCAATTATAAACAGGGTACATACATACATAAGCAGCTAGTCTCTTGTTGGAACATAATAAGGTATAGGGAACCTTCCATGTGACCACTGTTGTTTTATTATACTTCTATTATTTGCTGATTTTCCTTCCCATAGTGGTCCCTATTTGTCTGCAGATGTTGCTGAAAGGATTGTATTCTGGGTTATAATAATTCAATGGGCTGTGTTAGTGTTTAAAGAACAAACCAATATACATCTTCATAGCAGCTCCAAAAAAAGTACAAATGGTAGGAAGCAGAACCACTCATCATTCTTAGATGAATCACAGTAGACAAACAGAGGCTCTATCACATATTTAGGTCAACAGCAGTGTAACCTCATATCCCAGACTCATTTTCCCCCAAAGAAGAAAATGAACTTTTCTAAGCACAGCATCTATTAGTGGGAAGTAGGTGATGCTATTTGTTAGTACCTTCAGAATGTGTTTGGTAAAAAGATTAAAATAGTGTCAGTCAGCGACACATATTGACACTAGATAGACGAATGGAATTATTCCTTAGGAAAGGAAAACAGACATCACAGGATAAAATAACTCAAAATAGAGCCTGGAGAGGGCTAAAGGAAAGCAAAGCCACTACAAGTGGGAGCTGCCTGGTCTGTTGGTGCTCACTCACAACCACTTGCTTGGAGGCTTTGGAGAAGCTATCAAAACCACTCCTAAAAAGACTTAGCACTATTGCCACACTCTCAGTCGATTCTAGCTGTGAGCACTAGGCCCCTCCTCAGTTTACACATGTACTTTCACTCCTTAAGGTGAGGACAGCTTGGGTCAGTTTACCTGCATCCAGGACATGTGTACAATCAGGTTGTGGTTGACAACTTTTAGAGTCTGTGACTGTTGTACATGCAAAAGAATCAAAATCCACTGTGAGGTCTTGCACATTCCTCTCATTAGCATTATCAAAGCTGTTTTTTGCCATGCAGCTGTTTAAGGTGTTTCCTCAAAATTGGCTTATGTGCAAAAACCATGTCACAATAGTTACTTTTACGGGGCTTAGCTCCACTGTGAAGGTTAAGATGGTCCTGTAAGGTACACTTCTGAGAAAAGGTTTTCCCACACGTTTTACACTGGAAAGGTTTATTTCTGGCATGTACACATATGTGTCGATGAAGATTGCCTTTCTGAGTGAAAGTCTTGCCATAGAGTAGACACATAAAGAGTTTGTGCATTTTTAAATGGTTGGCGTAGTTCTCCAGGTGACGGAACACCCTGGTACACTTTGGGCATTGGTGATGCCACTGTAAGCCTTTGTCTACACCTCGAATATTAGGCCCAAAGACATCTTTTGAGGTCATGATAATGTCACCATTGTCTGTATAAGAGAGGGCGTAATTGTGGAGATGGCCCTGGTCTAGTCCACTTACTCTGTTTTCCACAGTTGAGTTTATCAGGGAGTACTGGAGCTCTGATGAATGTAAAGCAGTGGGTTCTGAAGAAATGTACTGGTTCTGATCTTTTTTTTACTTCTAACCTCTGATATATCCCCCAATAGATTCTACCTTAACAATCTGAATATCACTGTCTTCCATATCCATACTGTCTTCAGATGGATGAATACAAGGTAAGTCCTGTTTTGGAGAGCCTCTGGCATCTCCCTGCTGTTCTTTCGACTGGGGAGAAGCACTCTGTGGTTCACATCCCTCTTTACTATCCATTGGTTATTTGGGCTTTATAAACTTCCACAGCGCCTGTGTGCACCGCTCTACAATGTGACTCATCTGAAGAAAACTCGCAGCAGTCAAGTAATTTACCAGCTCCATCTCAGGGAATTCCAGCACACCACTATAACAGGATAAGAGCAATTTTCTCCCCAGTTCAGAACTCTGTAATATGGAGATTTTCACCTCTTGGGAATCATTCAGTAAAAACTGGCTCAACGATTTTATGCACCTGCACCTCAACATCATTATGAGAACTGTAACATCACAAAATTTATTTTCTTCTCTTAATTTGTTCATTTTTTGTAACATTGAATCTCCATAATTTTCAAACTTGAAGTGAAGGAGATCTGATCTTTCAGACATTTTGACAGACAGTAGTCTCGCGGTCGCCACTTAAAGCCTTGTCTTGGCTAGCTCCCGCAGTTCAGTTTTCTGCTGGCCTCAACTCCAGCACTTTTTACAAAATTCCTGAGTCTGGAGTCCTGGCCAGCCACAGGGCCCTAGGTAGAGGGTCCCAGAAGATGGTCCCTAGGGCATCCTGAGACTCCCCACTGCAGATTCAGTAAGGGGAAGAGGGTGGGATGCAGCATGGATCCAACAGCTTAAGTCCCCTGGGGCCTAGACCAGCAGCACCTCGGCTCCCATCCCAGGGTAGGTTGAGGGCGATCCAGATCCCCACCAGGGCTCCATTTCCAGAGACCCTGCACCCTAGCCCGGCTTGTCAGGTCGCCTCCAAACTTACAGATCCCGGGGGGGGGGGGGGGGCTGCCATATAGATCTGGCACCGCCAGGAGCTTCGGCCCATCCAGGCCTCATTAATTGTTTTTTAAAGCTTTAAAAAAGCACTTAAATGTTGTCTCATTTATTAAGGAAATGTTAATATTCCCCAAATATACCTTGGTATAAACATAATAAAAAATAAACCTTAAATCATCCAAGAAAGAAATAGTAGAAATGAGAGATGAGGACAACCAAGATTTTGAGAATAGCTGTCCTACACAAACTATCCTACAAATCTGATGCCATGTCTATCATATATCAATACCGTCACAGTCATAGAAAATACAGCATAAAAAAGCAGTTATAAAGCACAAAAGGCCAGATAGCCAACACAGCCCTGAACAAAAAGAGTACTGATTGAATTTTAGCACATCAGATTTCAATTCTAGAGCCACGGTGCAAAAACTAGTTTTGTGCTGTCACAAAAGCAGGCATGCAGATCAGTGGAACAGAATTAAATATCCACACACAAACCTACATGGCTACAGCCATCTGAGAATTTTACAAAACTGTCAGAATATTCACTGGAGGAAAATAACAACAAGACCTCCTTTCTAACAAAAGGTGCTGGAAAACAGGACATCCACCTGCGGCAAGAAACTAGAGCCTTACCTGTCCTTTGCACAAAAATAAATTCCAATGGATCAGAGAAATCAGTGTAATTCTTGAAACACCTATACCTAGAAGTAAAACATACTGAAAACACTCAATATATAGGCATATATAATAAAACTTTTTAAATAGGACCCTAGTAATTCAGGAAAGAAGAGCAATTGCTGACTAATGAGGCTTAATTAAATTAAAAAATCTTCTTTATATCTGAGAAAAATTAATTATGTGAACAGATATATTGAAAAATGGAAGAAACTTTGTCATCTATTCATCCGACAGAGTATTAATATCTAGATTACACACACACATTCACACAACACACACACACACACAAACACACATCAAAAAAACCAAGCATCAAGTAAACAAACAACACAATCAAAGCTGAGCTGATCATCTTAAGAAAGAAGACTCAGAATACTATACAAAGAGGCTACGGACCTCTGTATTTGTTTTATAACCTGCTATTTTGCTATATATATTGATCAGTTCTAGACCTTTCTGGTATAATACATGCTTAAGGTTTTGTCTCTCATATTTAAAAAATTATTTCCTAACCATTTTTCTCTCATTTTATAATGTGTTTCCTTTGGTAATGGGCTTCTTAGTACTGTACTTAATGCACATATTAAATGTGTATTAATTAAAATATTCCCATTTTTTAAATTTTTATGGGTTTCTAAATTTATTGTACTGTGTTGAGAGAAAATATTTTAAAATTTTCAACCATTTCAAAATTATTGAGGTTTGTTTTATATCTTACCACATAGACTATGGTAGAAGGACATTTTCTATGCAAGATTATTACATCTGTTACTGCCATTTGTTGGAAAGTTCTAGAAAGATATGTTGTGTCTACTTCCTGTTGTGAAGTATTTTCTTCTACTGCAGAACATTTGTTTACACTGTATGAAGGTGTCACTGTGACTGGCTTAATAGAGAGCTCAGTAGCAAATAGCTAGGCAGGAGAGGATACGCAGGACTTCCAGAGAAAGGGGATGCTAGGAAGAAGAGAGGTGGAGATACCAGCAAGACTCTGAAGAAGTCTCACATACAGTGCATAGTAGAGGAAAAGGAGCCTGTGGTAGAATGCAGATTAGTAGAGACAGATGAAGTGTTAGAGCTGGTTGGGAATAAACCTAAGCTTTTTATTAAACCAACCATAGTGACACATCTTCACACAGTGTAAACAAATATTCCACAATATTTCCACATTTTGTCTAAATAAAAAGGAAAAGGTTTAACTTTAACACAATAAAACTCTCCTCTCTCTCTCTCTCTCTCTCTCTCTCTCTCTCTCTCTCTCACTCACACACACACACACACACACACACACACATACACATCTGGTATTATCTAAATAAAAAGGAAGGGTTTTAACTCTGACATAGCAAAATTATTTACAATAAGAACAAGAATAACATAAGAATTATATTCACAAAGTCCAGTCTATTTGTATTTGGCAAACTTGGAAAGAGTACTGGATTATCATTCTATCTTAGTGAGTCCAAATTTTATAACTAAACCACATTCTATCATAACTTGTATTACCATCCTAAAAATATCCTTTTAGATCTTAAAACATCTTCTTAGATAAACAACTTAAGGGTTTTGTTTTGGTTTTTGGTTTTTGGTTTTTGGTTTTTTTTGGCTTGTCAGATTGTTTATTCACAGCTTCTATATCTTAACATAGCCTTTGTTTTTTTCTTTCTCATTTTGTTTATTTATTACACTTGAGTTTTAATTTTACACATCAGCCATGGATTCCCCTGTCCTCCCCCCTCCTGCCCCTGCTCCCATCTTCCCCCAAGCCCCTCCCCGCCATCCCCATCTCATCCAGGGCCAAGACTCCTCTGGGGATTCAACTCAACCTGGTGCATTCAGTACAGGCAGGTCCAGTCCCCTCCTTCCAGGCTGAGCAAAGTGTCCCTGTGTAAACCCAAGGTTCCAAACAGCCAGCTCATGCACTATGGATAGGTCCGGGTCCCACTGCCTGGATGCCTCCCAAACAGTTCAAGCTATTCAATTGTTTCACTTATCCAGAGGGCCTGATCCAGTTGGGGGCTCCATAGCTTTTGGGTTATAATTCATGTGTTTCCTTTGGATCAAGAACAGAAAGGGAGAACAAGGAATAACAGACCAGGATAAATGAAGACCACATGAGAACAGGAAGAAGCAAAGTGCTAGAGAGGTCCCCAGAAACCCACAATGATACCTCCACTGTAGACTGCTGGCAATGGTCGAGAGAAAGCTCGAACTGACCTAGTCTGGTGATCAGATGGACAAACACTCTCATCCAATAACTGATGGAAGTGGATGTAGAGATCCTCGGCCAGGCCCCAGGTGGAGCTCCAGGAGTCCAGTTGTTGAGAAAGAGGAGGGACTATAAGAGTGTGAATTGTTGAGACCAAGATTGGAAAAGCACAGGGACAAATAGCCAATCAACTTAAGTTTTTTATGTTTCTCAACATCATAAACTTTACATCTCTCTCTCTCTCTCTCTCTCTCTCTCTCTCTCTCTCTCTCTCTCTCTCTCTCTCTCTCTCTCTCTCTCTCTCTCTCTCTCTCTCTCTCTCTCTCTCTCTCTCTCTCTCTCTCTCTCTCTCTCTCTCTCTCTCTTTGAGACAGGGTTTCTCTGTGTAGCTTTGCACCTTTCCTGGAACTCACTCTGTAGACCAGGCTGGCCTCAAACTCACAGAGATCTGCCTGGCTCTGCCTCCAGAGTGCTGGGATTAAAGGCGTGCACCACCACCGCCCAGCTTACATCTCTTATGTAAGTTTCTTTTCTTAATTTGGTAACAACAAAAACTGTAAAATTATAACTATCTAGATAATCAGAGACCCAAGCAGGTTTAATATTACCCGAGTAAACAGAGAGTGCAGAGCCAACAACTTCCAATATTATAGAAATAGCAGGAACAGCTGGCTGCCTGGACCAAGGTTGCTTTGCCATGTTGGGGCATCCACCTTCAGCCTGCAGGATTACAATATCTGACAGACTCTTCTATTAAGCAGGAAAATTTGTAGGACTGCCCTACCTTGTCTTGACAAGGCTCAGCAGTCTCCTTCTTTTATGTCCTGCTCATCTAATTTGGACAGCATGCTGTCAGTAATCAGGCAAAGGCAGTTTCTTTGCCCAGTGGCTAACTTGGATGCAATGAGAGCAAACTCAATAAGGAGGTTCTTTGATGCCCAGCATCCTTTTTTGGAGTAGATTGGTGCTGCCAGAAGCAGATATGTTTCACTGTCATGAAAAGCCTTATGTTATTAAAATACCTGAAGTGCCATATCCTGTAGTCTTTGAAATGTTTTAAGACAACCTATCTATCTAAATTACATGTTTAACCTTGAAAACCTACTTACATGACAATGAGTTTGAATGTTATAGATGACTAACTCTTAACCTGAATTTTTAATTATCCTAAAAAGTTTGTAATAATAGTCTTTAAGTATGAGAAGTTTATATTACATTTTAAATGAGCTACTTTGGTACAACACCTTAAATAAAAGTAGAAACATATTTACTATATACATAACAAAAATAACCTTAAATTTGTATCAATATACAAAAAAATCTATATCAAGGTAAAATATAGTTGTTTTTCTAGCTTAATAGTAAATTCAATAAGCTACCATTACATCCTATCATTTCTATATCCCCCTTATATATCTTTTTAGAATAGGATCCATTAATCTATCTTCCTTTGTTTAATTTCCTTTTCTGACTATAACCAGTAACAATTTGCAGTTAACCTCCCTAAAAAAAGGACAAACATCCACCAAATGACCAAAAATCACATCTTGGGAATGTGGGTATCATGTTCTCTAAACTGCTTCCTATTGCCTTGGGGTGACAGCATCTTTAGGTGATCCTGAGAAAATTGGGATAATGGTCAAATCATGGGAGAGCTAACTGTATTATTTTTTGTTTAGTCTCTGTGTGATAGGAAAGTGTAGAGCTTATCTGAAGTCCTGGCTGGAGTAGTCAGTGAGGCTGGACCATCTCATTTAGCATCTTTAAAGATTTTTTTTGGATATAGAATTTTGAGGAAACTGCAACAGAGGCATTCTGAGAGGCTGGATCATCTGGGCAACTTTTCTTTATTGATGTTTAGTTCTGTTTTTTCTTTTAGAAAACACACAAACTTTTGTTTTGGTTTTGGTTTTGGTTTTTGGTTTTGGTTTTAGTTTTTGGCTTTTGATTTCTATTTGTTTGTTTGTTTGCTTGTTTGTTTTCTTTTCTGAGACAGGGTTTCTCGGTGTAGCTTTAGCTGTGCTGAAACTCACTCTGTAGAACATACTGGCCTCAAACCCACAGAAATCCACCTGCCTCTGTCTCCCAAGTGCTGGGATTTAAGGCCTTTTAAAGGTAACATGTATACCTGCATTAACACAAGTAAGGAATGTATGATGTGTGTAAGTCAATTAAAAATTATTTTGTTTTATGTTTAAGCAGATAAAAGGCATCTTTCACCTTTTAAGTCTATTTGGACTGTATAACCAAACTGTAATAATAGTCTCTATCCATGCCATATGAAAGCATGGCATGTAATAATTAGTCATGAGGTCTCTGTAGCCAACAAGATTTCTTGTATCCAGTCTCAGCTATTCCCATGTAAAGGGATCAGCATGCATGTCACCTCTCTTGTAGTCTTTTCTGGATTCCTCACTCATGTCTCTAGCCAAGATCCTCAGTAGGTCTCCCTTGGTCAAATGTGATCTTTATTAATTTTGAAGGAATCCATATTTTTTCATTTCCTATGGAAACAAAAGCTCAACCTCTTCCCCAAAGCAACATATTTTCTGACTTCCATTTTCAACTTAAGGCATTCTCAAAATATATAGGTTGGTTTAATTTAGAAGTTTCCATCATGTAATGTCTCCCAACAGCTATTGCTTTTTGTTTATTAACAATTAAATTTTAAAGCCAACAAAGCATGATACAGGATCCAGACATCCTTTGTATTTTCCATTCTTATGTGGCTTATTCTTTTCACATTACTTTATTTTTTTTTCTCAAAAGACTTCATTATTTTTATCCTGTGGCTATCACTCTGTATAAATAAAATGCTGTTTGGCTGGTGGCCAGGCAGGAAGTATAGGTGGGACAAGAGAGAAGAGAATTCTGGAAGGTGGAAGGCTGGGGCAGGGAGACACGGCCAGCAGCCGCCATGACAAGAAAGATGTAAGGTACAAGTAAGCAGCGAGCCATTTGGCAAAGTATAGATTAATAGAAATGGGCTAAATATAAGAGTAAGAGCTAGACAATGATAGGCCTGAGCTAATGGCCAAGCAGTTTAAATAATATAAATGTCTGTGTGATTATTTTATAAATGGACTACCAGACTATTGGGGTTTAGTGGGACCTGGAGAAAGGCTCTCCAACTACATTTTTAAGCAGTTTTTTTTTTCCTATTACTGTCTATACCCATTTGCCTTTCTTTCTTCAGCACCTAAGCACCTTTTTAAGCATACTGTACCTTTATAGAGGTGTTTGGCATTTGGGTGGGTCTGGCATTCTGAGATTCTGCAGTGTTTTCTGACTCTGTGAGTCAAGCCTTAAATTACTAAGCTACCTCAGTGGAGTGGCACTGGTGGCTGGCTCCATCCTCTTCAGGTCTGTGAGAGCTGAGCCTTTCATCTGCAGGCAGAGGCCAGGAGCTATGCCACTGTATACTGTCAGCACCTGCCTACCTGATAGACTATGGGACTAGGAAGCCACATCTGGCTCCTTGTCCAGAACTTTTCTTAGCTTTCTTAGGTACTATGTTTGGGTATTCGAGCCTCCACATTGGATACCATTTGTAATGATTCTCTAAATTATTCTGTTATTAATAAATTTCAGGAGTCTGATATAAAGTTAAAACTGATTTATCTGAGAAGCAGTAGAATTTTGGTGGGAAGGTGATTAAAACAAAAGATACTTTCTGGGAAGATTAAAAAAAAAATATTCTCTATGAGAGATAAGCATTTCACTCTGCAGTAAAGCTCTTTAAGCTGAGGAAGTTAACAACACGAAATCACTGAAACTGACCGTCACAATAGGTCTCTGCCAACAAAATCATGTATAAACAGTAAAGACTGTTGAGAGACATGCTCAGACAAGCTAAACTGCCTGTAAAATGCTTAAATCACTCAAACAACCTAGAAGAAGCTGAGACCAACTACACCTCCAGAAAATGACACTCTTCAACCTGCTGATTGGCTTTCAGGCTGCCCAGTGCACTCTGGTTTCTAGCTTTGTGAACTGCCACCATGCTGAGGTGGGCATTGGTGATGCAGCTGTTTTTGAATCATTTATCCTCCAAGTAACCCCAATAAAACTCATTGGTCCACCTAGTTGTACTTTGGTTTTATTACCTCTCTGGGAAAAGTAGACATTTGCTCATAGCTCCTCAGGGTTATTATTACATGACAGCTGGTCTTGAACATTGTTCAAGTTCTCTG
The DNA here is from genome assembly GCF_903995425.1 of Onychomys torridus. Taxonomy (NCBI): domain Eukaryota; kingdom Metazoa; phylum Chordata; class Mammalia; order Rodentia; family Cricetidae; genus Onychomys; species Onychomys torridus. Next base: position 4,052,745 of record NC_050457.1, on the reverse strand, counting down.
TTTCTTTTGGGACTTAATTTACTTCTGTTGTGGACAATTAAAATCAAACGTCAATGTCTCACCCACTCATGTTGAATGGTCTATTGAATCCTATCATTTTTTTTCATATATTTAGGTGCATTGAAGTCAGATGTGACAATTTATATTTCAATAATTGTTTCAAGAGTGTTTGCCATTGCCAATTGGAACATATTTGACTTCCTCTAAGTACTTGCCAGTTTCTTCAGCCTGTGTCAAGGTGAACTTTTTGTTTCATCTTCCTGCACAATGTCAATTTTCCACAGTTATTCATATAGAAAGTGACTTTTGCCTATATTTTGTTTATTTGAATATAATACCTGAAAATATTTATTCCTGTTAGTAATTATTTTTATTTTTCTGGAAGCTATAGCTTTGGAGTCAGTTTATCCTTTTACCACCATTGCAGTCTATTTTGTTTCTGTCTTGCCTACATACAATTCAATGATTAGTCTGAAGCCTGAACTCAGTTCTATCCATTAGCTCATCCTCAGAGTCTGTGGTGTGATTGTGTCTGAACATAGCAGGAGCAAAGTAAACAACTTGGGTTCCAACCTCTACAGGTTCCCTTGGGGGCCATCTTTATTAGCACCTGGCTCCCTAGGCCATCCCACCCCCCCACATATATGTGCTTGGTCTTTTGTTTTGTTTTGGTTTTTGGGGTTTTTTTTGGAAGTCTGTTTTACATAATTAGCACTTTTAAAGAATCCAAAACAATTTTAATCATTATTGAATTTTAGCGATTTGAATTTCAATGATTTATGACTATTTTTAGAGTGAGGAGGGAGCTAAGGAATGAGCATATTTTAAAACTGAGTAGGTAAAATGGGTATGAGTCCAATTGACTGTGACTAATCTCTCTCATGAACTTGTCCCAAACTGAACAGTTGGTTTCTTTAAGTTCAACAACTCCCACCCAAAGATGAGCCTTTTTAATAGATCATCATTTCCATATACATTTTAGTGATCTTTCAAACTTGTGTTTGGGGAAGTGAATGGCTTATAGGTTTTGACATGTGATTTTCATATGTGTACCATGGTGTGTGAGCACATGCTCACATATACATGAATGCACAGACATTCATGAACAATAAACAAATGGAGAATATAATTTAAATGAATATAAAAAGGAAGTCACATTAATTTCACCCGCCTCAACTTTTGCAACTATTTATTTCAATTATTTCAAATTTGAAGGCATTAGACATGTTTCTTTTTATAATAGAAGATGTACATAGCTGCTAAGCTAAAATAAAGAAATTCCTGACGTGTATTTCACTGTTTTTTATTCATCTTCAATGTTACATACTATTAGACTTGTAGACATTTTAATTTGAAAGATTGGAGCCATCACCTCTATTTGTATATTTAACTAGTACATTTAATCCAGTTTCTGTTTTATGTGAATATATTAAGATATAATATTTTGATCACAAATAGTATTATAAAAAATTTACACTAATCTTAACTTTACAGGAAACTGGGTTTTTGAGACACTAAATAGTATAGGCAAGATTTTATATATTGTAACAAAGGTGTAATTAGATTCTCATCATTAAACCTCCAGAAAGCTGGTCTCCCTATACAATGCCATGCTTCTCAAATGTTCAGGTTTAAGAAAACTAGTCTCTGTATTTATTTACTTTTTTCCAGAGTGATTTCTTTCCTTCTATGAATAAAATAATAATGTAAGATTTATCTTCATGATTATAATTAGATGTTGGATTATCTTAGGGATTCAAACATGTACACAGGGAAAAAAATGATATGGTGAGCCTGACTCAGGGAAAATGCTAAAAGCTCAAACTTAATCAATAACTACATTAAAGCTTCCACTGATCCTGCTCCAGCAAAAAGATTCCATACATAAAGTTGCTTGACAAATTCATTTGATGAGTTAAATGAGAGTATACCTCCTAATTTGTTTTTGTATTTAATTATCCATTTATTCTTTTGATTCATAAGCAGTAATTTCATACTGTTGATTCCCTCTTGACCTTGTGCTTGTAACTGAATCCTGAGATCTGGCTTGTGGCCCAGGAATATGTAGAAAACTGTTTATATTAGCAGCAAGCTGCCTTGACTGCAATGCTTTGATTTAACATTATAACTCTACTTAAAGTAGCATAGCTTTCCCATGCACACTCCATTCTGCTTAAATCCCTTGTCATTATAACAGATGTTTGGATTATTGTTCTGTAAACTATGTCAGAATTTCAATCTCTAGTATC